>NW_026782656.1:0-77236 GCF_031769215.1 Ylistrum balloti | reverse complement strand
AAAGTGATTGATATTAAACCTAGAGTGATTGATATTAAACCTAGAGTGATAGAGTGATTGATATTAAAACTAAAGTGATTCATATTTAAATTAAGTGATTGATATTAAACCTAAAGTGATTGATATTAAACCTAGAGTGATTGATATTAAACCTAGAGTGAGAGAGTGATTGATATTAAAACTAAAATGATTGATATTAAACCTAGAATGATAGAATGATTGATATTAAATCTAGAGTGATTGATATTAAAATTAGAGTGATTGATATTAAACCTAGAGTGATTGATATTAAACCTAGAGTGATTGATATTAAACCTAGAGTGATTGATATTAAACCTAGAGTGATTGATATTAAAACTATAGTGATTGATATTAAAACTAGAGTGATTGATATTAAAACTAAAGTGATTGATATTAAAACTAGAGTGATTGATATTAAAACTAATGTGATTGATATTAAAACTAAAGTGATTCGTATTAAAACTTAAGTGATTGATATAAAACCTAGAGTGATTGATATTAAACCTTGAGCGATTGATATTACACCTAGAGGGATTGATATTAAAACTAGAGTGATTGATATTTAACCTAAAGTGATAGAGTGATTGATATTAAACCCTGAGTGATTGATATTAAAACTAGAGTGATTTATATTAAAACTAAAGTGATTCATATTAAAACTACAGTGATTGATATTAAACCTAGAGTGATTGATATTAAACCTAGAGTGATTGATATTAAACATAAAGTGATTGATATTAAAACATAGAGTGATTGATATTCAACCTAGAGTGATTGATATTAAACCTAGAGTGATTGATATTAACCCTAGAGTGATAGAGTGATTGATATCAAACCTAGAGTGATTGATATTGCAACTAGAGGAATATCAGATAGGTAGAAGATGATAATGCGAAGAAAAAAATAAATAGTGAAGGTTGGTAAGAATGTAGACTGCAGGAGAGAGAAAGAGAAGTAAGGATTAAGGTTGATAAGAATATAGACTACAGATAGATAGATAGATAGAGAGAGAGAGAGAGAGAGAGAGAGAGAGAGAGAGAGAGAGAGAGAGAGAGAGAGAGAGAGAGAGAGAGAGAGAGAGAGAGAGAGAGAGAGAGAGAGAGAGAGAGAGAGAGAGAGAGAGAGAGAGAGAGAGAGAGAGAGAGAGATAGCAAAGGTAAAATGAGGGTCAGGCTATGTGTGGATTTACGGAATTAATATGAAATATTCGATGGAAAGATGCAAGGAGGAAAGTATTTGGAAGGGAATAATTGGATGGTTAGTGTGGATTTTTGGAAAGAAGAAGGATATCATGATTCAAGATTAGGACAAAGCATTAAGAAATAAATAGGAATGAATGCCTGGAATGAAAAGCAGCATCAATGGATTTTAGATATGTTGGCTACAGTTAGCTGGAGACAGATGTAACAAATATCGCAAAGTGTCAGTAAGAGAGCCATTCATAGTATCTTTACTTGACATAAGAGACATGTCGATGTTGTACAAAGTGGACATGTACCCTGATTCTTATGACCTACTCATTAAACCTTTTACAATGTCACGATTTTCTAGATACTTTAAATTGGCGATAAACTTATTATACATAAAATCATTTATTTTTTTTATTTTGCTGGTAAGATCACAGTTGTATTAAATGTAGAAGGCAGCGTTTTGTGTCCCCCTTCTCACGGTCATCACAGTTGTATTAATGTAGAAGGCAGCGTTTTGTGTCCCCCTTCTCACGGTCATCACAGTTGTATTAATGTAGAAGGCAGCGTTTTGTGTCCCCCTTCTCACGGTCATCACAGTTGTATTAATGTAGAAGACAGCGTTTTGTGTCCCCCTTCTCACGGTCATCACAGTTGTATTAATGTAGAAGGCAGCGTTTTGTGTCCCCCTTCTCACGGTCATCACAGTTGTATTAATGTAGAAGGCAGCGTTTTGTGTTCCCCTTCTCACGGTCATCACAGTTGTATTAATGTAGAAGGCAGCGTTTTGTGTCCCCCTTCTCACGGTCCTCACAGTTGTATTAATGTAGAAAGCAGCGTTTTGTGCCCCCCATCTCACGGTCATCACAGTTGTATTAATGTAGAAGGCAGCGTTTTGTGTCCCCTTCTCACGGTCATCACAGAGAAACAGACAAAAGCTACACGTGAGTATCTCTGTTTTCAAAAACAAATGAATTACAAAAACCAAGCGACAAAAATGACAAACGACACACATTAAAAAACGAACGACACACCTGACAAATGACACTACTGACAAACGACATACCTGACAAACGACACATCTTAAAAAACGAACGACACATCTGACAAATGACATTTCTGACAAACGACACACCTGACAACCGACACAGCTGACAAAACACACACCTGACAAAAGACACACCTTGCAAATGGCTTAACTGACAAACGACACACCTGACAACGACTCACCTGACATACAACAAACGTGACAAATGACACAACTAACGAATACCACACCTGACAAACGACATACCTGACAAACGACACACCTGACAAACGACACACCTTAAAAAACAACACACCGGACAAATGACGCTACAGACAAACGAAACTACTGACATATAACATTCCTGACAAACGACACACCTGGCAAATGGCACAACTGACAAATACCATACCTGACAAATGACAACTGCCAAACGACACATTTGAAAAACGACATACCTGACAAACGACACACCTGACAAATGACGCTACTGACAAACGAAACTACTGACATATTACATTCCTGACAAACGACACACCTGGCAAATGGCACAACTGACAAATACCACATCTGACAAATGACACACCTGACAAATGACATAACTGCCAAACGACACACTTAAAAAACGACACACCCGACAAACGACACACCTTAAAAAAGACAAACCTGACAAATGACAAACCAGAAAAATTGACATAACTGCCAAACGACACATTTGAAAACCGAAACATCTGACAGCGACTCACTTGAAAAACGACAAACCAGACAAACGACACACCTTAAAAAATAACAAACCTGACAAATGACACTACTGACCACTACGACTCATGTGGCAAATGACACAATTAACGAATATCACACCTGCCAAACGGCACACCTGACATACGACACACCTGACAAACGTCACACCTGACAAACGGCACACCTGACATACGACACACCTGACAAACGACACACCTGAAAAACGACATACCTGACAAACGACACACCTGGCAAATGACACAACTGACAAATGACACACGTGGCAAATGACACAACTAACGAATATCACACCTGACAAACGGCACAACTGACAGCGACTCGCCTGAAAAACGATAAATCTAACAAACGACACAACTGACAAACGACATACCTGACAAATGACACACCTGACAAACGACACACCTGAAAAACGACACACCTGACAAACGTTACACCCGACAAACGACACACCTGACAAACGTCACACCCGACAAACGATATACCTGAAAAACAACACACCTGAAAAATTACTCTACTCACAAACGACACTACTGACATATGACACACCTGACCAACAACAAACCTGGCAAATGGCACAGATGACAAATGAAACACCTGACAAACGACATACCTGAAAAACGACACAACTGACAAACGACACACCTGAAAAACGACACACCTGACATACGACACACCTGATGAACGACACAACTGACATGCGATAAACTTCATAGGTAACTCTCTGGAAACGAGGAATTTGGCATGGCTTTTTTATTGTTTTAAAAATTGAACTGATAGTAACATCTTGTGGTTCTTTATCTTAAAGTCATGTTTGGCTCTTAATGCATTTATTTCAAAATACAGGATCTAACCTACGGTGATATGTCTGATGTGCCTCCCAAGTGCAAGAACGACAAAGGAAGCGCCATACATGTAAAGTGTCCTTTTCACTTTTAATAAAAAGTCCATTTGTTTTTATTTTGTATTGATTTCTTAACAAAATATCAACGGAGTAAGATATTTCCTTTTCCTGCCTTCGGAAACGTGACAGCTCGTCCGTTACCGACATTTAGGGCGAAAGACAGATTATTAAGGGAGAGACGAACTTCCACAGAGAATCTGTCCCATTATGAATGATAAGACCGTCAGGGGCCTTGGTCGACAGGCGCGTGTACTACACACGACAAAATCATCAGGACCTTGGTCGACAGGCGCGTGTGATACCCACGACATGACCATCCTTCCTGACAGACGGTCACTTATGAAGCCGAAACGGAAGAGATTATATTCTGTAATCTATCTGTATGGAACACGAATGATTCCTCAGTGAATACTATCGTCTTTTGTTGTTTGGTAGTTATTAAGGTGACAGTTTCGGTGACAAATTAATCTAAGTCAAACAAGAAAGAACTAATTTCAAGATTCTGATACAAGTCTCTTCGTAATAACTAACCGGAGAATTTCGGAAATGAGACAAGGCAGAACGCCAGGGTGTGTCAATCCGTATATGGCATGACGGCCTCGGTCATAACTCGCAGTCAAATTTGGGTGATAAAAGATGTATGATGATTAAAGTCGACCTGTCATAATCTCAGTCATACATCATGTAAAATAAAAAGTTCTTAAGTAAGCAAAAACATACGTCATTTTCCATGACATGATGAAAGAGTCGCCTTCGTTATACCATTCTACCAAGTTCACGAGAACCAACAGCAACTGAATGGCGTACCGTATTCATAGCACTTAGACACTGCAATGTATATAATACATCGACAAATCGCCGAGAAGTACTCTTATTTCACGCTCGAATACAACCAAATAGAGAACGATTGGCAGGAAGTCCGGCTAGGCTGCAGCGATCCCCGAGGAAAACTATCCGTTTTATTAATTCCATAAAATACAATTTAAACTGATGACGTAGTATAGACTGACAAATAGTTTGAAGTCTCCTTATCTGATAGTTTTGATAAACACAACCTCGAAATTATGTATTTAAAGAACTCAGTGACGACAGACAATCTAATCTTGAGACGTGAATCCCTTCAAGGTTTACCGAATAAGGTCACGGGGCTACATTATATAACACAAACCATTAACACCACAAATTACAAAGCCAGCCCTGAACAACACGCCTTCATTAACGAAATACCATCATATCATACCAAATGCTGTATCAGTTTGCAGAATGGGTGGTTATTAATGGCTATGAATGTTGCTATCACACTTCAATTAGGCGACTGATTCCCCATCTGGACGTAAAAACAGGTTCGGGATCAGGCAGGTTACCTCCAACGGCAAAATCCCTCATGTTATTAAAAAAAAAAAAGTATGTAAAATATGTATGTTGAAAACACCATCACAGAGAAACAGACACAGAACAGTAAACATATATATGTTGTGAACACCATCACATAGAAACAGACACAGAACAGTATATATATATATGTTGTGAACACCATCACATAGAAACAGACACAGAACAGTATATATATATATGTTGTGAACACCATCACATAGAAAGACACAGAACAGTAAATATATATATATGTTGTGAACACCATCACAGAGAAACAGACACAGAACAGTAAATATACATATATGTTGTGATCACCATCACAGAGAAACAGACACAGAACAGTAAATATATATATGTTGTGAACACCATCACAGAGAAACAGACACAGAACAGTAAATATATATGTTGTGAACACCATCACAGAGAAACAGACACAGAACAGTATATATATATATGTTGTGAACACCATCACATAGAAACAGACACAGAACAGTATATATATATGTTGTGAACACCATCACATAGAAACAGACACAGAACAGTATATATATATGTTGTGAACACTATCTTAGAGAAACAGACACAGAAAAGTATATATATATATGTTGTGAACACCATCACAGAGAAACAGACACAGAACAATATTGTTGTGAACACCATCACAGAGAAACAGACACAGAACAGTATATATATATATATATATACGTTGTGAACACCATCACAGAGAAACAGACACAGAACAGTAAATATATATATGTTGTGAACACCATCACAGAGAAACAGACACAGAACAGTAAATATATATATGTTGTGAACACCATCACAGAGAAACAGACGCAGAACCGTATATATATATATATATATGTTGTGAACACCATTACAGAGAAACGGACATCTTAAACTGTATATATATATATGTTGTGAACACCATCTTAGAGAAACAGACACAGAACCGTATATATATATATATGTTGTGAACACCATCACAGAGAAACAGACACAGAACCGTATATATATATATATCAATGTTGTGAACACCATCTTAGAGAAACTGACACGGAACAGTATATATATATATATATACATATATGTTGTGAACACCATCTTAGAGAAACAGCCACAGAAAAGTATATATATATATGTTGTGAACACCATTACAGAGAAACAGACGTAGAACCGTATATATATATATTGTGAATACCATCACAGAGAAACAAATATATAACCGTATATATATATGTATATTGTGAATACCATCACAGAGAAACAGACAAAGAACCGTATGTATATATAATGTAAATACCATTACAGAGAAACAGACACAGAACAGTATATATATATTTTGTGAATACCATTACAGAGAAACAGGCACAGAACCGTGTATATATATTTTGTGAATAAAATCACAGGGAAACAGACACAGAACAGTGTATATATATATTTTGTGAATACCATTACAAAGAAACAAATACATAACCGTATATATATATATATACATCACAGAGAAACAGACATAGAACCATATATATATATATATATATATATATATGTTGTGAATTTCATCACAGAGAAACGGACACAGAATTGTTTATATATATTCAGCCATATTTAACACATATTGTAAAATTTATGAACTCTAAGAAATGAATAGTTAATTGTCATAGGAAAATATCCTTTCTATCTGCAACTTAAAAATAGATAATGACATCTAAAACAATGTCAATGCATATTTAATTTTTTTCTATACATTATCTGTTGAATTAATCTTCATGCATTGGAGGAAATAAAGATATTCAATTCAATTCAATTCATAACCGTATATATATTTTGTGAATACCATTACAGAGAAACAAAGACCGAACCGTATATATATATATTGTGAATACCATCACAGAGAAACATACACAGAACCGTATATATATCTTTGTTGTGAACACCATCACAGAGAAACATACACAGAACAGTATATATATCTTTGTTGTGAACACCATTACAGAAAACAGACACATAACTGTATATATATTTTGTGAATACCATTACAGAGAAACATGCACAGAACGTATATATATCTTTATTGTGAACACCGTCACAGAGAAACAGACACCGAACCGTATATATATATGTATGTTGTGAACACCATCACAGAGTAAAACTATTGTTCAAATGTCATTGAAGATGACTGATTGTTTTTTGTTTTGCAGAAAAAATTACTTTTTACTAATGTAGTAAGCGATATTTCAAGTTAAAGTATAAATTTTGCTGTTGACTTCTAATGACTTTCACATTCTGCTGCTAATTCGGAATATGAAATAAGGAAGTGATATGAAGACTGCAATCACAAACGACGTGCTTTCGAGTAACTGTGATTTTCAGGCTTTCGAACATCTTCACTTATGAAAAAAAATCCAAACCTACAAATGCGGGAAAGTTGAATTGTGTCTGTTGCGAATTCCCTTATGTTACGCCTCTGTCCGGTTTCCATGTGGGTGATATGCCCTATGAGCAACTAAGAATCCCACAGGACTAATATCACGACCTAATTAATATCTGAAAGGGTCGGAATGAATAGAATTCCTTTTTCATGTCACATGTCATACAAGTAGTAATAAACGGCTTAAACCGTTTCATTTCCAAACGTATGTCATCGTAAAATGTCGGAACCATACAAGCGAGACACATAAAACGTCATCATGTCATGAATGTAATCGACTTTCTCTGTAAATGATATTTACCCATAATTCCCTAATGCTACTTCCGTGTCTGACAGTGCACTCTCGTAATGTCAGATGCACTAGAGCGAGTAATACTTCCAGCAGTTCCGCCAATAAACCCTAATTATTAGCTATGTGATCCATTTCTAGTATCCTAAAGACAAACAACATTTAGTCTTTAACCAGATGTTGGTTTGTCGTTCCTAATCCAGAAGCCTTTTCATTTGGATACTTTTATGTATCTGTTGTATCATTTTTAATCGGTTCGAAATGTTCCATCAGTAGTGTCAAATAGCATATTCAATTTTTTGCAATTATAACACTTGTTGAACGAAAAAAAAAAAAAAAAATGTATCTATTTTTTCCCCTGATAACCTAAAGGGAAACTGAAGTTGGTTCCCAGTTCCTAGCTCCGTTTAAGACAAACGTTAGTTACATATGCAAAACGTCCAATACATATGAAATATAGGGCAGTCACACTCAAACTCCAGTTTCGTATAACCATGAAATATAGGGAAGTCACACTCAAACTCCAGTTACGTATAACCATGAAATATAGGGAAGTCACACTCAAAATCCAGTTAAGTATAACCTTAAATGGAACTAGGATCTGGTTCCCACTTCCGTTTAAGGTTAAACGGATTTAGGATTTGTTTCCAAAAATGGGAGCCTGAAGTTATATCTAAATATGCTTTGTTAATTTTACACATGTGATTTCAATAGGTCGCAAAATTGATTTTTTAAATGTATTAATGGTTTGTTGAAATTGCTAGAAGAATAACGGAACAGACAAGAATGCATATATTGATATTGATACGTTGATTGATATCAGATTTAAATTATCAGACAGAAAACTTTTACCAAAATGCAGCCAAACATTGTAGTCCGTGACGAAGCAAGCATTTTGAAAACATATGTGGATCAACCATGTGGCCTAAAAACAACCAGAAGGGACGGGCTCGGAGAAACAGGTCGACCAAAAACAACCACGAGACAAGGGGTCGGAGAAACAGGTGGGCAAAAAATAACTACAAGAGACGGGGTTGGAGAAACAAGTGGGCCAAAAACAACAACAAGGGAAGAGGTCGCAGAAACAGGTGGACCCAAAACAATAACAAGGGATGGGATTGGAGAAACATGTGGATCAAAAACAACCACAAGAGACTGGGTTGGAGAGGCAGGTGGAACAAAAACAACCACAAGAGACGGGGTTGGAGAAAAAGTTGGGCCTAAAAACAACCACAAGAGACTGGGTTGGAGAAACATGTGGACCAAAAACAACCACAAGGAACGGGGTTGGAGAAAAAGGTGGCCTAAAAACAACCAATAAGAACGGGGTTGGAGAAAAAGGTGGGCCTAAAACAACAACAGGGAACGGGACTGGGAAACAGTTGGGCCAAAAACAACCACAAAGGACAGGTTTGGATTAATAGGTAGGCCAAAAACAACCACAAAGGACAGGTTTGGATTAATAGGTAGGCCAAAAACAACCACAAAAGACGGGGTAGGAAAACAGATGGGCAAAACAAAAAAATTAAAAAAACAAGGAACGGGACTGGAGAAACAGTTGGGCCAAAAACAATTAATAGGGACGGGGATGGAGAAACAGTTGGGTCAAAAACAACCACAAGGGACGGGGTTGGAGAAACAGGTGGGCAAGAAACAAACACAAGTGACGGGATTGGAGACTAAGGCAGGCCAAAAACAACCACAAGGGACGGGGTTGGAGAAACAGGTGGGCCAAAACCAACCACAAGAGACGTGGTTGGAGAAACAGGTGGGCCAAAAACAATAACAAGGGTTGGGATTGGAGAAACAGGTGGGCCAAAAACAACAACAAGGGACGGGGTCGGAGAAACAGGTGGGCCAAAAACAACAACAAGGGACGGGGTCGGAGAAACAAGTGGGCCAAAAACAACAAGGGTTGGGATTGGAAAAACAGGTGGGCCAAAAACAGCAAGGGACGGGGATGCAGAAACAGGTGGGCCAAAAACAACAAGGGACGGGATTAAAGAAACAGGTGGCTTAAAAACAACCAAAAGAGACTGGGTTGGAGAAACAGGTGGACCAAAAACAACCAAAAAGGACAGGTTTGGATTAATAGGTAGGCCAAAAACAACCACAAAAGACGGGGTAGGAAAACAGATGGGCAAAACAAAAAAAAAAAAAAAAACAAGGAAACTGGAGAAACAGTTGGGCCAAAAACAATTAATTGGGACGGGGATGGAGAAACAGTTGGGTCAAAAACAACCACAAGGGACGGGGTTGGAGAAACAGGTGGGCAAGAAACAAACACAAGTGACGGGATTGGAGACTAAGGCAGGCCAAAAACAACCACAAGGGACGGGGTTGGAGAAACAGGTGGGCCAAAAACAACCACAAGAGACGGGGTTGGAGAAACAGGTGGGCCAAAAACAATAACAAGGGTTGGGATCGGAGAAACTGGTGGGCTAAAAACAACAACAAGAGACGGGGTTGCAGAAACAGGTTGGTCAAAAACAACAACAAGGGACGGGGTTGGAGAAACAGGTTGGACAAAAACAACAAGGGTTGGGTTTGGAAAAACAGGTGGGCCAAAAACAGCTAGGGTCGGGGTTGCAGAAACAGGTGGGCCAAAAACAACAAAGGACGGGATTAAGAAACAGGTGGCTAAAAACAACCAAAAGAGACTGGGTTGGAGAAACAGGTGGACCAAAAACAACCAAAAAGGACAGGTTTGGATTAATAGGTAGGCCAAAAACAACCACAAAAGACGGGGTTGGAGAAACCGATGGGCCAACAAAACCACAAAGTACGGGGATGGAGAAACAGTTGGGCCAAAAACAACCACAAGAGACAGGGTTGGAGCAACAGGTGGTAAAAAACAACCATAAGAGGCGGGGTTTGAGGAACAGGTGGGCCAAAAACATCAAAAAGAAACGGGGTTGGAAAAACTGGTGGCCAAAAACAAAACAAAAACAACCACAAAAGACGGAGTTGGGGAAAAAGGTGGGCCGGAAACAACAAAACGAGACAGAGTATGAGCAACAGGTGGTCACAAAGCAACCATAAAAGGCGGGGTTGGAGAAACAGGTGGGCCAAAATCAACAACAAGGGACGGAGTCGGAGAAACAGGTGGGATCAAAACAACCACAAGGGACTGGGTTGTGGAAACAGGTGGGCCAAAAACAACAATAGTGGACGGAGTTGGAGAAACAGGTTGGCACAAAACAACCTCAAGAGACGGGGTTGGCGACAGAGGTGTAGAAACAAGTGGGTTAAAATAACATCAGAGGACGTGGTTGGAGATACAGGTGAGTCAAAAACAACCACAAGTAACGGGGTTGAAGAAACAGGTGGGCTAAAACCAACCACAAGGAACAGGGTTGGTGAAACAGGTGGGCCACAAACAACCACAAGTGGCGGGGTTGGAGAAACAGGTGGGCCAAAAATGACAAGAGGAAAAGGAGGTGGAGAAACAAGTTGGTCAAAAATAACAACAAAGGATGGGGGTATGAGCGACAGGTGGGCCAAAAACAACCACATCTAACGGGGTTTTAGAAACAGGTGGGCCAAAAACAACCTCAATAGACGGGGTGCGAGACACAGATGGGCCAAAAAACAACAAGGGACGGGGTTGGAGAAACAAGTGGGATAAAAGCAACCAGAATGGACGTAGTTGGAGAAACAGGTGGGGGATGTAAAAACAAGTGGGTCAAAAATAACAACAGAGGACGGGGTTGGAGATACAGTTGGGTCAAAAAAACACATGGAACGGGGTTGGAGAAACAGGTGGGCCAAAATTAACCACATGATAAGGGGTTGGAGAAACTGGTGGGCCAAAAACAACCACAAGGGACGCGGTTGGGGAAACATGTAGGTCGAAAACAACAGGAGACGGGTATAAGCAACAGATGGGCCGAAAACAAACGCAAGAGACGGGGTTGGAGAAATAGGTGGCCCAAAAACAACCACAAGGTGCGGGGTTGGAGAAACAGATGGGCCAAAAACAACCACAAGTGACAGGGTTGGTTAAACAGGTGGGCCAAAAATGACAAGAAGAGAAGGAGGTGGAGAAACAGATGGGCCAAAAACAAACACATCTAACGGAGTTTCAGAAACAGGTGGTCCAAAAACAACAAGAGACGTGGTTGGAAAAACTGGTAGGTCAAAAACAACAACAAGGAACGGGGTTTGAGAAACAGGTTGGCCAAAAACATAAAAAAAGAGACGGGGTTGGAAAAACTGGTGGGTCAAAAACAACCAAAAAAGACGGGGATGGGGAAACATGTGGGCCGAAAACAACAACAAGAGACAAGGTATGAGCAACAGGTAGGCCAAAAACAACCACAAGAGACGAGATTGGAGAAAGAGATGGGAAAAAAACAACCACAGGTGACGGGGTTGTAGAAACAGGTGGGCCAAAAACAACTAGGAACGTCGTAAGAGAAACAGGTGTGCCAAAAACATCACACAGAGACGGGGTTGGAGAAAGACGTGGGTCAAAAACAAACACAAGGAACAGAGTTGGAGAAACAGGTGGGCAAAAAACAACCACATCTTACGGAGTTTCAGAAACAGGTGGTCAAAAAAGAACCTCAATAAACGATGTGGGAGACACAGATGGGCCAAAAACAAGGGACGGGGTTGGAGAAACAGGTGGGACAAAAACAACCAAAAGAGACGGGGTTGAAGAAACAGGTGAGCCAAATGCAACCACATGAGACGATGTTGGAGAAATAGGTTGGCCAAAAAGATCAAAAAGAGACGGGGTGGGAAAAACTGGTGGGCCAAAAACAACCACATGAGACGGGGTTGGAGAAACAGATGGTCAAAATCAACAAGAGACGGGGTTTGAAAAACTGGTGGGCCAAAAACAAGAACTAGGAATGGGGTTGCAGAAATAGGTTGGCCAAAAACAACCACAAGGGACGGGGTTGGGAAACATGTAGGTCGAAAACAACAGAAGACGGGTATGAGTAACAGATGGGCCGAAAACAACCACAAGAGGCGGGGTTGGATAAACAGTTGGGCCAAAAACAACCACAAGATACGGGGTGGGGAAACAGACGAGCCTAAAAGAACAGCAACCGACTGGGTAGGAGAAACAGGTCTGCCAAAAACAACTCAGGACGGAGTTGGAAAAACAGGTGGTCCATAAAAAAATATTTGGGCCAAAAACAATCACAACGAACGGGGTTCTAGAAACAGATGAGCTAAAAACAACAACAAGATACGGGTTGGAGAAACTGCTTGGTCAAAAACAACAACAAGGATCGGCGTTGAAGAAACAGCTGGGTAAAAAAAAACAACACAAGAGACGTTGATGGAGAAACAGGTCTGCAAAAATACGATAACAAGAGACGGGGTTGGAGAAACAGGTAGGCCAAAAACAACCACAAGAGATGGGGTTTGTGAAACAGGTCTGCCAAAAACTATAACAAGAGATGGCGTTAGAGAATCTGGTGCGCCAAAAACAACAAGGAACGGGGTGGGAAAAGCTGGTGGGCCAAAAACAACCACATGAGACGGGGTTGGAGAAACAGATGGTCAAAATCAACAAGAGACGGGGTTTGAAAAACTGGTGGGCCAAAAACAAGAACTAGGAATGGGGTTGCAGAAATAGGTTGGCCAAAAACAACCACAAGGGACGGGGTTGGGAAACATGTAGGTCGAAAACAACAGAAGACGGGTATGAGTAACAGATGGGCCACAAACAACTTCAAGGGGCGGGGTCGGAGAAACAGATAGGCCAAAAACAACCACAAGATACGGGGTGGGGAAACAGACGAGCCTAAAAGAACAGCAACCGACTGGGTAGGAGAAACAGGTCTGCCAAAAACAACTCAGGACGGAGTTGGAAAAACAGGTGGTCCATAAAAAAATATTTGGGCCAAAAACAATCACAACGAACGGGGTTCTAGAAACAGATGAGCTAAAAACAACAACAAGATACGGGTTGGAGAAACTGCTTGGTCAAAAACAACAACAAGGATCGGCGTTGAAGAAACAGCTGGGTAAAAAAAAAAAAACACAAGAGACGTTGATGGAGAAACAGGTCTGCAAAAATACGATAACAAGAGACGGGGTTGGAGAAACAGGTAGGCCAAAAACAACCACAAGAGATGGGGTTTGTGAAACAGGTCTGCCAAAAACTATAACAAGAGATGGCGTTAGAGAATCTGGTGCGCCAAAAACAACAAGGAACGGGGTTGGGGAAACAGGTGGGCTAAAAACAACCACAAGGGACGGGGTTGGGGAAACAGGTGGGCGAAAATCAACCTCAAGAGACGGGGTTGGAGAAACTGATTGTCCAAAAACAACAACTAAGTACGAGATCGGAGAAAGAGGTGGTCCAAAAACAACAACAAGGAACGGTGTCGGAGAAACTGGTGGGCTAAAAACTACCACAAGAGACGGGATTGGAGAAGCAGGTGGGCCAAAATCAACAACAAAAGATGGGGTTGCAGAAACAGGTTGGACAAAAACAACCAAAAGAGACGGTGTTGGAGAAACATGTAGGCCAAAAACAACCACAAGAGACGGGGTTGCAGAAACTGGTGGGATACAAACAACAACTATGAATGTCGTAAGAGAAACAGGTGGGCTAAAAACAACAAGAAGAGTCGGGTTGGAGAAACTGTTGGGCCAAAAACCAACAACAAGAGACGGAGTTAGGGAAACGGGTGTGTCAAAAACAACAACAAGGATCGGCGTTGAAGAAACAGGAGGGCCAAAAATAACAAAACGAGACAGAGATGAGAAACAGGTGGTCAAAAAAACAATAAAAGGCGGGGTTGGAAAAAACAGGACGTGGTTGGGCCAAAATCAAAAACAAGAGACGGGACTTTAGAAACAGGTGGGGCAAAAACAACAATAATGGACGGGTCAGAGAAACTGGTGGGCCAAAAACAACCTCAGGAGACGGGGTTGGAGAAACAGGTAGGCCAAAATCAACAACTAGGTACGGGATCGGAGAAAGAGGTGGTACAAAAACAATAACAAGGAACGGGGTTGGGGAAACAGGTTGACCGAAAACAACCAAAAGAGACGGGGTTGGAGCAACATGTGGGCCAAAAACAAAAGCAATAGACGTGGTTGGAGAAACAGTTGGGCCAAAAACAACCACAAGAGACAGGGTTGGAGAAACAGGTGGGACAAAAACAACCACAAGAGACGGGGTTGGAGAAACAGATGAACCAAAAACAACAACAAGAGACGGGGTAGGAGAAACAGATGGGACAAAAACAATTACAAGAGACGGGGTTGAGGAAACTAGAGGGCCAAACACAAAAAAAGAGACAGAGTAGGAGAAACTGGTGGGCCAAAAACAACAGCAACCGACTGATTGGAGAAACATGTCGGCCGAAAACAACAAGAGACGGGGTTGGAGAAACAGGTGGGCCAGAAATAACTACAAGAGACGGGGTTGGAGAAACATTTTGGTCAAAAACAACCACAAAGAACGTGGTTGGAGAAACAGGTTGGTGAAAAACAAACAAAGGAGACGGGGTTGGAGAACCTGGTGGGCCAAAATCAATCACAAGGTACAGGGTTGGAGACAGAGAAAGGCCAAAAACAACCACAAGGTACGGGGTTGGAGAAACAGGTGGGACAAAAACAACGTCAAGAAACGGGGTTGGAGAAACGTGTGGGCCAAAAACAAAAGCAATAGACGTGGTTGGTGAAACAGGTGGGACGAAAAAAACAAGAGACAGTGTATGAGCAACAGATGGGCCGAAAACAACCACAACGGACCGGTTTTCATGAACAGGTTGGCAAAAAAACAACAAGGGACGGAGTCGGAGAGACAGGTGGGGCAAAAACAACAATAATGGACCGGGTCAGATAAACTGGTGGGCCAAAAACAACCTCAAGAGACGTTGATGGAAAAACAGGTCTGCCAAAAACTATAACAAGAGATGGCGTTATAGAAACTGATGCGCCAAATACAACAAGGAACGGGTTTGGGGAAACAGGTGGGCTAAAATTAACCTCAAGAGACAGGGTTGGAGAAACTGATGGTCCAAAAACAATAACTAGTTACGGGATCGGAGAAAGAGGTGGTCCAAAAACAACAAGAAACGGTGTTGGAGAAACTGGTGAGCTAAAAACAACCACAAGAGACGGGATTGGAGAAGCAGGTGGGCCAAAATCAACAACAAATGACGGGGTTGGAGAAACTGTTGGGCCAAAAACAACAACTAGGTACAGGATCGAAGAAAGAGGTGGTCCAAAAACAATTACAAGGAACGGGGTTGGGGAAACAGGTTGACCGAAAACAACAACAAGGGACGGTCTCGGAGAAACTGGTCGGCTAAAAAAACAACCCCAAGGGACAGGGTTGAGGAAACAGGTGGGCCAAAATCAACCACGGGAGACGGGGATGGAGAAACATGTGAGACGAAAACAACAAGAGACAGGGTTGGAGAAACAGGTGGGCCATAGAAAAACAAATGGGCGAAAAACAACCCGAAGGGACGGGTTGGGAGAAACAAGTGGAACAAAACAACCACAAGGATCGGGTTAGAAGAAAAAAGAGAGGGCCAAAAACAACCACAAGAGACGGGGATGGAGAAACAATTGAGCCAAAAACAATAACAAGAGACGGGGTTGAAGAAACTAGTGGGTCAAAAACAACCACAAGAGACGAGGTTGGGGAAACAGGTGGGTCAAAAATAACCGCAAGAGACGTTGATGGAGAAACAGGTCTTGAAAAAAACAATAAGAAGAGACGGGGTTGGAGAAACTGGTTGGCCAAAATCAAAAACAATAATGGACCGGGTCAGGGAAACTGGTGGGCCAAAAACAACCTCAGAGAACGGGGTTGGGGAAACAGGTGGGCCAAAATCAACCTCAAGAGACGGGGTTGGAGAAACTGATTGTGCAAAAACAACAACTAGGTACGAGATCGGAGAAAGAGATGGTCCAAAAACAACAACAACGAACGGGGTTGGGGAAACAGGTGGACCGAAAACAACAACAAGAGACGGGTTGGAGACACAGAAGGGCCAAAAACGACCACAAGGGACGGTGTGGGAGATACAGGTGAGCCAAAAACAACAAGAGACAGGGGTTGGTGAAACAGGGGTGTCAAATACATCCACAAGGATCGGGTTTGAAGAAAGAGGAGGGCCAAAAATAACCACACGAGACGGGGTTGGAGAAACTGATGGTGCAAAAACAACAACTTGGTACGGGATCGGAGAAAGAGGTGGTCCAAAAACAACAACAACGAACGGGGTTGGGAAAAGAGGTGGACCGAAAACAACAAGAGACGGTTTTAGAAACAGGTGGGCCAAAAACAACAACAAGGGACGGTCTCGGAGATACTGGTGGGCTAAAAACAACCACAAGGGACGAGGTTGGGGAAACAGGTGGGCCAAAATCAACCTCAACAGACGGGGTTGAAGAAACATGTGGGCCAAAAATAACAGCAATAGACATGGTTAGAGAAACAGGTGGGCTTAAAACAACCACAAGATACCTGGTTGGAGAAACATGTGGGACGAAAACAACCACAATAGACGGGATTGGAGAAACAGGTGGGCGAAAAACAAATATAAGAGACTGGGTTGGAGAAACTGGTGCGCCAAAATCAATCACAAGGGACGGGGTTGGAGACACGGGAAGGCCAAAAACAACCACAAGGGACGGGGTTAGAGAAACATGTGGGCCAAACACAATCACAACGAACGGGGTTGAAGAAACAGATGAACCAAAAACAACAACAAGAGACGGAGTTAGAGAAACAGGTTGGTTAAAAACAACAAGGATCGGCGTTGAAGAAACAGGTCTACCAAAAACAATAACATAAGATGAGGTTGGAGAAAAAAAGGATGTCCAAAATCAACAACAAGAGACGGGGTTGGTGAAACAGTTGGGACAAAAACAACAGCAACCGACTGGGTAGGAGAAACAAGTGGTTCGAAAACAACCACAAGAGACGGGGTAGGAGAAACAGATGGGCCAAAAACAACAGCAACCGACTGGGTAGGAGAAAGATGCTGGCCGAAAAAACAAGAGAAGGGTTTGGAGAAACATGTGGGCCAAAAACAAAAGCAATGGACGTGGTTGGAGAGACACGTGGGCCAAAAACAACCACAAGAGACTGGGTTGGAAAAACAGGTCGGCCAAAAACAACAAGAAACGGGGTTGGAGAAACTAGTTGGCCAAAACCAACAACAAGAGACGGGGTTGGAGAAACAGTAGTGCAAAAAACAAACAGAAGGGACGGGGTTGAAGAAACAGGTGGGCCAAAACAACAACAAAAGTCGGAGTTGGAGAAACAGGTAGGTCAAAAACAAACACAAAAACCGGTGTTGGCGAAACAATTTGGACAAAAACAACCACAACAGATGTGGTTGGAGAAACTGGTTGGCCAAAAGCATCTAGAGACGTGGTTGGAGAAACAATTCGGTCAGAAACAACAACAAGGAAGGGGTTGGAGAAACATGTGGGCCAAAAACAAAAGCAATAAACGTGGTTTAGAGAAACAGGTGGGCCAAAAACAACCACAAGAGACTGGATTGGAGAAACAGATAGGCCAAAAACAACAGCAACCAACTGGGTAGGAGAAACATGTGGGCCGAAAAGAACAAGAGACAGGGTCGGAGAAACAGATGGGCTAAAACGACCACAACGGACGGAGTGGAAGAAACAGGTAAGACAACAAGAGACTAGGTTAGAGAAACAGGTGAGTCAAAAACAACAACAAGAGACGGAATTGGAGAATCAATCCGGTCAAAAACAACAATAAGGATCGGGACTGAAGAAACAGGAGGGCTAAAAATAACCCTTAGGGACGGGGATGGAGAAACAGTTGAGCCAAAAACAATAACAAGTGACTGGGTTGAAGAAACAAGTAAGCCAAAAATAACTATAAGAGACGGTGTTGGAGAAACAGGTGGACAAATAAAATAGCCAAAAATAACTATAAGAGACGGTCTGGTTGGTGAAGCTGTTGGAGAAACAGGTGGACAAAAACAACAACAAGGATAGGTTGGGCCAAAAAACAGGTCAATCACAACGGGGTTGGAGAAACTAATTGGCCAAAACCAACAACAGGAGACGGTATTGGAGAAACAGCAGTGCAAAAAACACACAGTTGTAGAAACAGATGGGCCAAAAACAACCACAAGAGACGGGGTTGGAAAAACAGATAAGCCAAAAACAACAACAAGAGACGGTGTTGGAGAAACAGGTTTGCCAAAAATAACCATAAGAGACGGGGATCTGGTTGGTGAAGAAACTGTTTGGCATCCTCAAGAGATGGGGTTGGAGAAACATGTAGGCCAAAAACAACAGCAATAGACGTGGTTGGAGAAACAGATGGGCCAAACACAAACACTAGAGACTGGGTTGGAAAAACAGGTCGGCCAAAAACAATAGGAAACGGGGTTGGAGAAACTAGTTGGCCAAAACAAACAGAAGGGACGGGGTTGAAGAAACAGGTTGGACAAAAACAACCACAATTGACGAAGTTGGAGAAACATTTAGGCCAAAAACCATCACAAGAAACGGTGTTGGAGAAACAAGTTAGCCAAAAACAACCACAACAGACGTGGTTGGAGAAACTGGTTGGCCAAAAACATCAAGAGACGTGGTTGGTGAAACAGATGGACAAGAAAAACAAAAACAAAAACAATAAGAGACGGGGCTGGAGAAATTAGTGGGCCAAAATTAATAACAGGGGATGGGGTTGGAGAAACTGGTGGCCCTAAAACAACCACAAATGAAGGTGATAGAGAAACAGGTGAACAAAAACAAAAACAACATGAGACGGGGTTGGAGAAATAGGTAGGCCAGAAACAACCACAAGTGACGTGGTTGGAGAAACTGGTTGGCCAAAAACATCAAGAGACGTGGTTGGAGAAACAGGTGGACAAAAAAAAAAAAAAAAAAAATAGGTGGGCCAAATACAATCACAACGAACGGGGTTGTAGAAACAGGTGGGCCAATAACAACTACAAGATCCTGAGTTGGAAAAACAGATAAGCCAAAAACAACAACAAGAATCGGGTTGGAGAAACTGTTGGGCTAGAAATAACTACAAGAGACGGGGTTGGAGAAACAGGGGGGTCAAAAACAACAACAAGGATCGGGGTTGAAAAAACAGGTCTGCCAAAACAACAAGAAACGGGGTTGGAGAAACTAATTGGCCAAAACCAACAACAGGAGACGGTATTGGAGAAACAGCAGTGCAAAAAACAAACAGAAGGGACGGGGTTGAAGAACCGAGTGGGTCAAAACAACAACAAAAGTCGGAGTTGGAGAAACAGGTAGGCCAAAAATAACCATAAGAGACGGGGATGGAGAAACAGTTGAGCGGAGAACAATAACAAGAGACGTGGTTGAAGAAACTAGTGGGCCAAAAACGACCAGAAGGGACGGGGTGGGAGAACCAGGTGAGCCAAAAACAACAAGAGACAGGGGTTGGAGAAACAGGAGGGTCAAAAACAACCACTAGAGACGGGGTTGAAGAAACAGGTGGGCCAAAAATAACCATAATAGACGGTGATGGAGAAACAGTTGAGCCAAAATCAATTACAAGAGACGAGGTTGAAGAACTTAGTATGCCAAAAACAACCTCAAGAGACGGGGTTGGAGAAACATGTTGGCCAAAAACAACAGCAATAGACGTGGTTGGAGAAACAGGTGGGCCAAACTCAACCACTTGAGACTGGGTTGGAAACAATAGGAAACGGGGTTGGAAAAACAGTGGTGCAAAATGCAAACAGAAGGGAAGGGGTTGAAGAAACGGGTGAGCCAAAACAAGAACAAAAGTCGGAGTTGGAGAAACAGATTTGCCAAAAGCAATCACAAGGGACGCGGTTGGAGAAACAGGCGGACCAAATATAACTACAACAGACGGGTTTGAGAAACAGGTGGGCCAAAATTAATAACAGGGGATGGGGTTGGAGAAACAGGTGGGCCAAAATTAATAACAGGGGATGGGGTTGGAGAAACAGGTGTGCCTAAAACAACCGCAAGGAAAGGTGTTGGAGAAACAGGTGGACCAAAATTAATAACAGGGGACGGGGTTGGAAAAACAGGTGGGCCTAAAACAACATCAAAGAACGGTGTTGGAGAAACAGGTTAGCTAAATATAACTACAAGAGACGGGGTTTGAGAAACAGGTGGGCCAAAAACAACCACAAGGGACGCGGTTGGAGAAACAGGCGGACCAAATATAACTACAACAGACGGGTTTGAGAAACAGGTGGGCCAAAATTAATAACAGGGGATGGGGTTGGAGAAACAGGTGGGCCAAAATTAATAACAGGGGATGGGGTTTGAGAAACAGGTGGGCCAAAAACAACCACAAGGGACACCTATATGTGAAGTCCATGCATCTGAAAGATAATAGGGTATATGAATAGACGATGCACCGGATTCCTTCAGGATTATCAATTGAATTACGTTATGCTGTGACATTCGCTGAATGTTGTGTGACAGACATTGAATGTTGTGTGACAGACACTGAATATTATATGACTGGCACTGAATGTTGTGTGACAGACATTGAATGTTGTGTGACAGACACTGAATATTATATGACTGGCACTGAATGTTGAATGACAGACACTTAATTTTGTGTGACAGACACTGAATATTGATTGGTAGACGCTGAATGTTGTGTGAGAGACACTGAATGTTGTGTGATAGACACTGAATGTTATGTTACAGACACTGAATGTTATATTACAGACACTGAATGCTGTGTGACAGACACTGAATATTGAGTGGCAGAAGCTGAATGTAGTGTGACAGACACTGAATGTTGTGTGACAGACGCTGAGAGTTTTGTGAAGATACTGATAGTTTGGTGACAAACGCTGAATGTTGAGCGACAGACACTAATTGTTTTGTGACAGACACTGAATGTTGTACAACTGACACCAGACGTTTTGTGACAGATAATGATGTTGTTTGACAGACAATGAATATTGTGTGACAGAAACTGAATGTTATATGGCACTCGCTCAATGTTGTGTGACAGACGCTGAGAGGTTTGTGCCAGACACCGAACGTTGTGTGACATACACTGAATGTTGTGTGTCAGACACCGAACGTTGTGTGACAGATACTAAGTGTTGTGTGACAGACACTGAATGTTGTGTGCCAGACACCGAACGTTGTGTGACAGACACTGAATGTTGTGTGTCAGACACTGAATGTTGTGTGACAGACACTGAATGTTGTGTAACAGACGCGGAGTGTTATGTGACAAACACTGAATGTTATGCGACACACACTGAATGCTATGTGACAGACACTGAATGTTGAGTGACAGAAGCTAAATGTTCTTTATAAGAAACTAAATAAGGACTGGTAGCCAGTCAAGAATATACATAACATTATAAGACATTCAGATATATGTGACTCATGTCAAGAAATAATCTGCTCTCGTTCGTTGAACACATTAGCTATATGACAGAAAGATACCTTACCACAATATTTTTTCGACTTCGCTTTCGTCGAAGCTGACAGTAACATCTTGCATACGCTTTGTTCATTTAGCGTTTGAACAGGAGTGAAAATCCTTAATTGATAATTTCTGCATAAAAGGTGAAAATGTCGGGTGCTTTATGACACGAGTCTGTGCGTTTCTGAGCTTCAATTGATTACCAGTGTTTCATATGACGAGCTCGAGCATGTTACAAACATCTCAATTTCTAATTGAACTTTCAGACGTCGAAACATGAGCACCAGTACGTCAGCCAATCTTGGGATCTAAGAAGTATTAGCCGGAATGACTAGTATTTAACGTACCTTGATCATTGTTATGGGTTTTGAGAAAACACATGATTTAATTGCCAGGTTGATTCATTTTCCATTTCCATAGATAGGAAAACATGTATGACTATATTTCAATTGTTTTACACAATCTGATAAGCAATGATTAACCATATATGCGATGACTTAAATTAAGGCATTTTCATGTCTCCTTACAGCCTACTTATTAACCTTCATCTAAACCAAACTCTTTTATTGTATTCGATAAGTTATCGCTAGTTTTCTATACATGTATTTATGTATGCTTTTATGTGAAAAATGTTCCGATTTTATACTAAAAATGATGTTTTAATTGTATGATTGTATTCTGATTGGTCGAAATACTTAAGACGTGGTCAAATATTCGCTCAAATTTGTTTGTCAGGTTTACGAAATACAAGTTGCTATAGAAATAGAGCACGAGAGGTTTCCGAAGTGATTTCGCATTCCTCACGTGAGGATTTGTTAACTTACATGTATGTCTAAAAATAAAACACCGGAAATCCTTTATAGCAATAATTCATACAATATAATCATAGTAATATTCAGTGACGGCGAAGTCCGAAGTGAATATTGCTTTTCGAGGGTTGATTAACCCTTGTATTTACCTCATATAGAGTTCATAATTGTATAGTTTCAACTTCTGGAGACTATCCCCCCCACTAAACTTTCATCCACAGTCAACAAATCCTATGCTTTAATTATATCTTGGACGTGTGACCGTAGAGTTTCCTTATATATAATGGAATTTTCGAAAACCGAAATTACATTCCAATGTGCTTGGAGACGATCATACTTGGGTATGTTACTACTATGTAAAGTGGTGCTAAGTATATAGTGTGGTGATTAACATGAACACGACACGTGTTCTTCTTTTGTTCTCTCCAATAAGTTATCACTTATATACAGTTTTAACAACAAAAGGAATCAGAAGACGGGCACATGTAATTAGGTAAGGCAAGTTCAACTTATCGTAATTTCATCACCATTATGCAGCCATATACACTACAATGGCTAGCAACAAAGAAATAACACAAAAATCTCTTAATAGACATATCTTTGTGTAAAAGAGAATTCCAACATATCGCGCGTAATCTATAATGAAAAACAAGTTCATTTTTTGTAAGAAAATACAGAAAAGACTAACATATCAACGGAGTTGGTTTCGTTGTAGGTGGTAAACAGTTGATATACAAGAGCTTACATGTCCTTGAATTTCAATTCAGACGAGTAAATACGGCATTTCATTTCATTTACAGATTTCGTTTACTCTTCCACTTTGTCGTAAACTGGAAAAAAATAAGCGTTAAGTTACACTTCATTTACACTCAATTTAACGAATATTTACACCATTTCTGGTGTCGTAAGGCATCCTACACTAGAAATGGTGTAAATTGACACTAAATTCTGATTGGTGTAACGGTACGCTTTAAGTTACACTAAATGTGGTGAATATTTACACCGTTTCTGGTGTCATAAGGCATCCTACACTAGAAATGGTGTAAATCTGCGGACACTAAATTCTGATTGGTGTAACGGTACACTTTAAGTTACACTAAATGTGGTGAATATTTACACCGTTTCTGGTGTCATAAGGCATCCTACACTAGAAATGGTGTAAATCTGCGGACACTAAATACTGATTGGTGTAACGGTACACTTTAAGTTACACTAAATGTGGTGAATATTTACACCGTTTCTGGTATCATAACACTCAATTCTGAACGGTTTAACGTTACAGTGGTTACAAGTACAATATTCGATGTAGACGTTATTTATCCTGACATAGTTTGAATCTTTAGCATCTATAGTTGGCAGTTGATAAAATATATACCGACGTGGTGATACATGGTATTATACTTGATTTATTATGCTTTTTATAAATGCCTTAAATTTAGTTTAAAATTATCAAACCCTTTGCCCTTTGCAGATAAAATATTACTGAACATGTACAGTACGGCAGTACTCTTGATCCGTTAGTAAATAAGGAACTTCATGTATAATAGTATAATACAATGTATCCAGTCTATTTCAGTTTTAAACCTTTAAATCCCTGCTTCCAAGTTAATGTTTTCCTTTCTAATAAACTTATCAATCTCAATGTAAAACAGTTCAACAGTTCAGATTCGGAAGTTATTATATGTACCCCCACCCCCCGCCAAAAAAACTATGATGTTTCAGTCTGTCTACTGAAAAAAAAAAAAAAAAAAAAACTGAAAATTTCACATTTATTATTGATCATTTTGTTATTTGTTGTTTAGAACCCAAATTTATGAAACATTTATTATTCAAAGAATCTTATCATGTTTAGGCATTTACATGCAGGCCTACACCGATCTCAGAGTAACTTTACCCTCTACCGTGTCACCTTCGTCATCCTGAGTTTGCAGAATATGGCCAAAGTACTAAGATGGCCTCAAATATTTTCGAGACAAGTACTAAGTTGGAGACTGTGCATCCCATGGAAAAGGAAAGTGTTCAGGTGATTCAAAGTATTTAGCGTGTGGCGGGGCGGCGGGGCTTCCACCACCGTTTTAATGTTTTAATGTGTCAACTGTATGTGTACGAGAAGTGCAGTCATATGATTGGCAAGTGAATGAAGTGGAAAATGGTAATGCTGCTAGCTCAGAATGTGGACTGAAGATAAATAGCCCTTTCAATGAACTGAAATATTTTCATGTTATGAATGGACTTCCTCCAGACTGTATGCATGATCTATTAGAAGGTTGTGCTAGAGTGGAAATTCCTCTTGTATTGAAAAAACTCTCAAAAGATGACTATTTCACTGAAGATTTAGTCATTTCAAGGATAGACGGTTTTCAGTTTGATAAGTGTGATATTACTGATAAGCATGCTACACCAAAGAGTCTATCAAGTATCACCCAGACTGCTATTCAAATGTGGACATTGGTGCGATTCCTTCCATTTATGCTCGGAGACCTTGTGCCTCCTGGAAACATGGACTGGGAACTTCTGTTACTGTTCAAACGTATAGTTGAAGTGTCACTGAGTCCGAGGATTCATAAGAGAATGTGTCCATACTTAGAGACTATCATTACAGATCATCATATGCTTTTCAAGGAATGTTTTCCAGGGGAAAGACTGACACCAAAACATCATTTTCTTATTCATTATCCACAACAGATTTTGAATTGTGGACCACTACGTTTTTATTGGTGTATGCGTTTTGAAGCAAAACATCGGTATTTTAAAATGATGGCTAGCAGACTTGGGAATTTCAAAAACCTTTCATCAACTTTAGCCAACAGACATCAGACCATGCAAGCTTATGTAGCTGAATGTGGATTTCTACACTCTTCTGCATCAATTAAGGTATCATCTACCATTCCGGTACCAAAAAGAGCAGCAGGATACGAGAATCTGTTTGAGAGGAAAGGCCTACAAATAAAACAATTTTCTTGTTTAAAAGATGTCACTATTCACGGAATATGTTACTACATTGGATGTTTTATTGTTACTGGAATGGAAAGAGAGGATCCTGTTGCCTCCAGGATTCTGCACCTTTTCATACGACACAAAACTGTTGTTTTCATTGCTCGGAATTTTACAAGCATATTCAAAAGTCATATTGGCGGGTACGAATTGACAAGAACTGAGGAAGTGAAATTGTTCTTACACACAGAACTGATGGATGTATTGCCACTGGATGGTTACAGGTTTCGAGACAACAACCAGCTGGTCATCATTCTAAAGCACATTAACTTTTATCAAAGAGGTCAAACGATTGATTTTTATATAAATTAAAGCAACAATCTGACAAATTCATGATTGGCATCAAAATTAAATATTCTTAATATGTTAAGCTCTACATAATGGCCTTGACCCACTTTCAAGGTCACAGGGGTCAAATATGTAAAAATCTTTAACAAACTCTTTCTGGATAACCAGAAGACCATGGTGCTGATATTGGTATCTATTATAGATTGGAGGCCTAGGGCTAACAATGACTTTGATTCTTAACCAAGGTTTCAATGAGTTCAAAATCTTTTGTTTTTTTTTTTGTCAGATGACTGAAAGGCTCATGGGCCTCTTGTATGATAAACAATTTTAACTGGAGGCATACCTTTATTACACAAATTTTGCGTTGTTTTCAAAGGTGAAAGCTAAGACACACATTGGTACTTTGCAGCTATATGTAATTACATGTAAGTAATCAATATACAGCATGCTAAATATTAATTACATTTGCATCATACATCTAAAGGTATTGAAGGATAATAGAAATGTTACACTGTATACTTGTAAAAGGACCATATGGAAGATAAGCCGTAGGCTAAGTATGTAATCCTCAGAAAATAAAGTTTATTATTATAAAAGTAATTTTCCTCCTGTGAAGTTTCCACATTATACATTTTTCTTTTTTTTTCTTGTTTCAGATTGATACTATCTGTCCTAATTTGGAGGACCCTGATGACCTACAATTTCTTGTTAAATGTCGTTTTTCAGCAAAGATTGTCACCATTTGCAAGGAAGATATATGGACTTTACCAAACAAGTTGAGAAAGGAGTTTGGAATAAAAAACTATAGTTCTGTTAACATACAACGATTTCATGAAGATTGGGATGAGTATGTTGATATTGCAGATGATGATGAGTTTTTCACTTTGAAGACAAAGGAAAAAATTCAACTCACTATCACTGATTCAGATGAGAAAGTTGAAAATAATTCATTAATTCTAATTTCCACACCTCAGTCATCTGTTCTTAGTGAAGCTTTAGATGATACTGATACCAGTTCAATCATTTCATCACCAGAAATGAAGGCTTCAACTTCAGGGATAGAAACGAGAAGTACTGGAATGTGGCCAAAGACTTTCAAGCTGGACAGTTCTAAATACTCCAAGATATTGTTGACACATCTTCAGGAAGAAAAATCTCTTTCTTGGGCAAGCAAACATGAGCTGTTGCAACATATAGGGGAAGCTATAACAGAGTATATCTTTTATCCAAATGGTGGACAAATAAGTGAGGTGGCGAGGCTTCTCACTGACACATACCCATACCTGACAGAAAAAAATGGAAATGGATACGATGGATGGACACAGTGCATTCGTGACAAACTTAAAAACATGCGCAGAGATATGAGTGAACCTGTAGTGAAATGGAGAAAAAAAGAACAAAATTGGAAATGGACAGTGGTAGCTCTGCCTCAAGCAGTGCCAGTAGTACACCTAGCATGCAAAAGAAAAGAAGTGTACCTAAGGGTTCCAGCTGGGCACCATTGGTAACAGGCAACCATGAAGACTTTGAAAATATGGCATCTAAATTGAAAGAGTATATCAACAGTGGTCAGAATGACATTGATCACATTGACTATATCATGCTAAAGACTTTTCCCCTTCGTCGGAGTCTTGGAAATACTGGTCCACCGGTACAAACAATCTTAGAGGAGTACCCAGCACTCAAAATAGTTGAGGTATGTCAGAAGGAAATGACCCGTTTGACATGTGTAGACGCTATGAAAATTTTCAAGACAAACCTCACAAAGATTCCAGAGAATGTTATGAACATTATTAAGAACAAAAAAAAAAAAAAAAAAAAAAAAAAGAAGACTGAAATATCTGATGCAATAATTAATAGATTGGACTATGTGATTGCTGATCTGGATGAAATAACTCCCAAATCTGTATTTGTTCACAAACCCATCGCTTCATGTTTGATGTTGCCACACCTCTTTGACGAAGATAATGGTTCCTTCATCAAAGAAATCAGTGTAAGTTTTAATTTATGGTGTACATCAGAGTAAAATATTTTAACTAATATCAATGCAGGTTGATGAATCAAAAGTTTCCTCTACTTTAGCAGTGTTTCAGTGTGTTTTTGGTTTGTATACACGACCCATGTCCCTTGAGATTTTAGCTGAAAATTTCCATTTTACATTCATATGGAAAAGGTTCCAAAATACACTGATGGACTTTTATTAATTTATGTTTAAAACAATCCACAATTTCACATTCCAATTCAATGGGTATCAGGATGCTATGAAATAAAAGGTAAAAAAAATATAATTATTCAGTATGAAGCTTCATCATATATTACACATACAGGTGCCTGAGCGTAATTTCTCAAAACCGGGAAATAGGCACATTTAGCAAAGTTACCTCCCTTATCATAAATCTTGCTACTAATTATTGTACATTGTATGATCCTTAAACAGGAAGTAGTGTGTCACTGGGAAATATTCTCAAGTCAGGTGGAGAAACAGTGTTAAAATACAGTTTTGTCTATTATACACCTTTATTATCTGAAACTGAGGTGATGATTTTCAGTTAATTATACCAAGATGCAAAATTGCGGTGTAAATGGCTTCTGTTAATTCCGAATCTGCTTATATATACCTTGCAATCTAAAGTACCCTTAACGTTTTTCAAGCAAAAGGTATTCATTAAGTTAATGATAGCTACATCCATCATTTTAGGACAGTATAACAGCCTGTTATGAGGGCTTTTTTTTAGGTCATCTGATCCGAAGGGTCATGGTTACTTATAGTCATTGTGCTTTATCCGTCGTCGTCCATCATCCATTGTATGCCTTCTGTATAAACTTTTCGTTCAAACAACATCTCCTCAATAACCATAACCCAGGGTACAGATATTAGGCATGTAGCACACTGGGGTGAAGCCCTTCTAAGTTTGTTCAAATGAATGACCTTGACTCACTTTCAAGGTCACAAGGGTCAAATGTTATAAAATCTTTAACAAACTTCCTCTGACTAATGAAAAGACCCAGAATACTGGGATATGGCCAGTAGCATGCTAGAATATTGGTCCACCAAGTTTGTTCAAATGAATGACTTGACCTACTTTCATGGTCAATGGTCAATTAGAGAAAAGCCTATCTGCACCATAATATAATTATAGAACTAATTTGACTTTCAAGAATATTACTTAATCATAATGACAAGGTATGTGAGTGCTGTGAGGTAGAATTTCAATTAACTTGACCTGTTTTGGCACATTTAAAAATATAAATTGTTTAAATGACAGTTAAATATTTATTTCATGCATCCATTTACTGTGATATTTCTTGATGGACAAACACATTATTCTCTTAAAAATGTAGATTAAATTTGGTTGCATTTTTTTGCCTCACAGGGTATTTAATGTATGTGATGTGTTATGTTTTTTAGACTGATGAAAACTTGATGGAATTAGTGAAGTGCGGACCAAGGACACCTTTTAGTATTGCCATCAAATCATTTGACAGTAAAAACAGGATATTTTACATCGCTGTAGAGGGCAACATTATTTTGAATAACAAAGACATTCTGGAGGCAATTTTTCTGCTTATGTCCACCTACTGGATATTCAATATTGAATATCCAATAAAAGCAAGACATACATACCAGTTTTTGCAGCATTTTGCTTTATAATTGTCATTTGGAGAGACTTCAGCAAAGAAAGTGATTACAATTGCTCAAAAGGTAAGATTGGAATTAAACTGCTTGTATTTTGATGGTCTTTGGTAATGATATTGTGATTATAGCCTTCCATGGATGTTGACATTTTGATAAATTGAAATGTATTGGAAATTCTTTCAATAGGAGAAATTTGATAATATTTGGTCAAATTATGTCAAGATTTTGGTCATTTTATGCCATTGAGGACTGGGGAGCATATTGTTTCATGTCTTGACAGTCTAGTCTGTGTCTGTTTCTCTGTTGAATAAATCAAATTTGGTATGTTGCTTACATATAAAAAAATAAATGGTATTTGAAATCTAAATTAAGGGTTCAATTTTCATGTGTATTTCCAATACATGTATACATTTATTTGTTTCAGGTATTAATATGAGTGATTTTGTGGATCTGACAGACCTGCCGGACTGGATATTGGAGATCTTGGGATATGTTGGAATATTTGACCTGTTGAAGAATGTAAGCAGGACCTGTAATTTTATGAACACTTTTGTACGCACTAGGTCAGTGCTGTGGAAGCACATGGATTTAGAGTGGTTAGAAGATGCAGCAATTTTTTCCAACAAAGACCAAGTGTACAGTGTGTTCAGGCATGCACACCAGTTTCGCTGCCTAGATATTCTAATGATGACCTGTAACTTTAATGACAGTGTAGCTATTTTGGATGAATCTTTAAACACATATTTATCACTGTCAAAACATCTGTTTTGCCTGGACTTGTCCTATGCAGAATTTTCTACACTGTCTTTTGTACCATGTCTCGAAAATCTGTCAACATTGCTGATTGCAGGATGTGAAAATATCCCGGACACAGAGTTTTTACATATAAAACATTGCCCCAAACTTACATACGTAAGTGTTGGCTACACAAATATCAGTGGGTCAACTTTGGCTGCTGTGCTAAGTCCTCCCATTGTTGATGTAGATGCACCAAATGTGATAGTCAGTCTTGAGGTGGCATATAGCATTTTGCAGAATTGTGAATCAACTCTACATAATGTTACGTTTGGTTGGAAGAAAGTGTCACAAAACAACAGTTTAAACACTTGACCCCTAATTTGATTTATGTTTTTATTACACTTTCTCTAACCAAAAATCATTTTCTCATATTGAATGCTGATAAAAAAAGATTTGATTGATTATAACTTGTATACATATTGTTATTTCCACATTGCATTGTAATTACAATAATGTATGTATGGTATTTTGAGGATATTGTTGGTTATTACTCTTATAGGCATGCAAGATAAAGAGTGCTTTATTGATCTTGATGAAAGTGTATTGCAAGTAGCATCACTGCATGGCTATTTTGAAAGTTTATGAAATAAAATATTGGGATATTTTATTTCTTTTGTTGTCAATAATGATATCTCAACAAAATATTATGGTATTAAATAAATTGTTTTATCTATCCATTTCAAATACATTTATATCTTATGAGCGCAAACAAAAAGATTTAAGTTCATATTTACACAATGGAATTGTATAGTAAAATGTATACATGTGGTTATGTCATTCATGGTGGTAATCGGTGAAAGTTAGGGGGTCAAATGTCACACTTGACCACATTGTTGGAATGGGGTAATTCAACAGTAGTGTGGTGTATCAACCTTGGAAATAACAAATTTTCTGTTTGATTTTATCTCCCATGGTGATGTATACCATCTACATTACCGTAGTGATATTAAATCATTACTGTTTTTGCTGGTGGCAGTTGAGTTTACACTCATTATTGGCATAAACTTTCCTTAAATGTGTTGGTGTAACACTAAAGCACCATCGCAACTGTGGTGTTTTGTTAAATCATAGGCATCCATGTAAGTTTACATTCAAACTACACTCATGCAGTTGTGCTGCTAAACCACAGGTACTGGTGTAAGTTTACACTTAATTGGTATTGTGTAATGTTACAACTGATTGGTATGGTGTAATGTTACACCACAGGTACTGGTGTAAGTTTACACCTAATTGGTATTGTGTAATGTTACACCTGATTGGTATGGTGTAATGTTACACCACAGGTACTGGTGTAATGTTACACCTGATTGGTATGGTGTAATGTTACACCACAGGGACTGGTGTAATGTTACACCTGATTGGTATGGTGTAATGTTACATCACAGGTACTGGTGTAATGTTACACCTGATTGGTATGGTGTAATGTTACATCTAATTGGTATGGTGTAATGTTACACCTGATTGGTATGGTGAAATGTTACACCACAGGTACTGGTGTAATGTTACACCTAATTAATATGGTGTAATGTTACACTTTCCTTGCAGGTGTAATTTTACACTATCTATTTCCTGGAAAGTTTGAGTTGCCACCATTTTTGGTGTAAATTTACACCTTATTTTTTACAGTGTATTCTCCTGGTACTGTTTGTATGAATCTCTGGGTAGATATTTCTTTTTGTAACCTTTTGACCTGGTTTTTCTTAATTTTGTGTTGTTTTCTGTCGATACAAATGAAATTGTTAGTAATACTGACAAAAGAGAGAACAATTATTTAGCTTTTATTGTGATATAAGTAAAGCATTTGATTGAATAGGACACGAAGGTTGTCTGCTATAACTGAAATTGATAAGGTATTGATGGAAATTTACTTTCATGATTTTAAATTATCTTTCCAACAAAATGTAAAACATAAAAGATGAGGTTACTTTTCACAATTTAAACATGAGTATCAGTGAGACTGATCAATGCTCCCAAAAACGACTTTATTGGACACAAAATTAGATCAAAGGCGATAATTATGTGATTAACAAGTTACAGATCCAGGATTTGGTATACATCCCATTCTCTAAGTATGACTTTTGTATATACCAAGTTTCTACAACTCCTAAATTATGCAAAAGAGAGTTATGGTTCTTGTACAGTGCACTTCTCCTTATCGGGATCTATTTCCCCGTATGGAGTTACAGTTTTTGGTGATGCTCCGGACAAATTGATGCCGGGCGGACGGACAAAGCGGCCAATACGTGCTCTCCCATCGAGAAACATTGAATGTAAATGCAGTGGTTACTCAGGGATCTACCCCCAAAACCATTATTATTTTTTTATATTGATAATATCACTGGTAATGTTTCCGTCAGTATTAAACCTTTTTTGTGGAAAGGACTTGTATCTTGTATGTTGCTATAAAAGAAAACCCAGCAAAGACCGCACAATGTCTCATTGAAGGTCTTACTAATGGGCAGCTGTCTCAGGTATTGGATTTAATCCAAATAAGACTACATTACTCCTATTCTGTAAAAAAGACACACATCCCTCTACTTTCCCTCAAAAAAAAAGCCAAATCACAGACACAACCTGACATCAGCCATTCGTACTTACACTGAAAGATGATGCAACATGGAAAAAACACATACAGAATATTTACAAAAAATTACAGACTAAATATTCTTCGTAATATTAGTACTAAGGTCAAAAGAAAAATATTCATTAAAATATAAATGGGGTCTCTAAGCCAGTTTCAGAATATGTAGATATCCTTTGGGATACTTGTTCAAAACATGTGACAGGTCTTTTTTAATCTAAACAATCAGTAATAGCTAGGAAAGTAACATTTTCGGGGACATCAGATGACAAAATGTACATTGAATACGGCTGACAACGACTGTCTACAAGAAAAAAACACACGCATGTAATGATGTTTAACATTATGTTGGACATTAATTTCAGTACTGACAGAATTTCATTATTTCCTTCATCAATAACCGAAATTGTAACCTCTTTGCTCTCAGGCAAACTAGGCTTTTTAATCCACCATTACGCAAAACCTATCATTACATTGACATTGACTCAAATGTGCCGCACAATTAAGATCGCTAATTCTCAGTCTCCTAATTATCCTTTTCTTGCATCTTTAAAACATTTCTTGAATAAAGATATTGCCGTTGGTCTTGAATCTGCTTTTAATTTTCCAAACAGAAAGTAATAGAAGAGCTAATATTCTTCTATTTCAACGTTCCTGTAGTAAATTAATCTCTAGTTGACACCTTGACCATCTCACTATTAGAGCAGCTTGTATCTGCTCAGCTGGACATAAAACATTATTTCACTACGTTATGAAATGTTCTATATTTAATGACCAAAAATTGCATTGCTTACTTTTCTTAATAAATGTAATCATATTTATACTGATATTAGCATTCTTCATCAAGGCTTTCCTTATTTTCATTTGCCTATAAATATATCAATTCTTGAGGAGGTGCTTTGTTTTATTGGAATACCCTTCGTTTTAAATTGAACATGACCTACCAGGCCGAGATGTCTTAACCAAACGAAAAGAAATTTGATTTATATACGAGTTTGTGTACTTGTAATAGTGTGTGGAGTATGTGTGTAATTTATATACAAGTTTGTGTACTTGTATTAGTGTGTGGAGTATGTGTGTAATTTATATACAAGTTTGAGTCCTTGTATAAGTGTGTGGAGTATATGTGTAATTTATTTACAAGTTTGTGTACTTGTAATGTGTGGAGTGTGTGTACAAGTTTGTGTACTTGTATATGTGTGGAATTGTGTATTTATTTACAAGTTTGTGTACTTGTAATAGTGTGTGGAGTATATGTGTAATTTATGTACAAGTTTGTGTACTTGAATTAGTGTATTTAAGGTATGAGAGTAGTTTTGCCCCCGGATGGAATGATGGCAGTCATATTGTTTTTGTGCGGTCTCTTTGACTTTCATATCTGGCATGTGTGTTCCTGGTGACAAGACCTTTTTGATGTTACCAAAGATTTTGACCATGTGACCTTTGTCCTTTCAAACAATCAAACATTGAACATAAGTATTGAACTAAAACTGTCAAATTATTACCACAATGAAGACATAAGTGTTTCACAAAGTGTGGATACAATTAGCACATACCCTTCATAGTACAGTTTTATGTCCCACTTAAGAATTTTGTTTTAACCGGAGGCATAGTGTTTCATAAACACATCTTGTTTTATCATGAGTTATTTTCCTCAGCCTTGTTTAATATTGCTTTTCTTTATCAAAGTTTCATAGAGAATACGTTACACAATTCTTTATCTATTTATCTCATTAAAGATAATTTACTCACAGTCTTTGCTTACATTCGATCCAGTTCATTACACAATCTTTTCAACAAAATTGATGAAATAAATATGGGAAATGAAGTTCCGTCATAAACTGGAAATGGTGCAACAAAATGGCTGCTTCCAATTGACCTTGTCCTCCACAAATTTGATATGAAAAGTGTGAAAATGTAATTTCTAATTATAACAGGGAGTCTACTTATACATCCATTTCATATTATAGTTCCTGAAACTCGTCTTGGATGATTTTTCAGTTTTGGTTGCCAAGGCATACAATAATAATAATAAAAATCTTTAAGATAACCCGTATAACATGAAAATTGTTAAATATATTAGACTTGGAACGTTTTGGTATAATTCAAACACAATTGAAAGTATAACGTTTGGCCAAATTTATGTCACACCATCTTAGAAAATAATTTACATATCCGAAAATTTGTCTGCATGAAAAATAAACCAAGTGTTTTTGTCTAGATGTTTGCGCTATACTCAGACAATGATGGTCATTAGCATTGTCTAAGAAATCCTCGACACTCCAGGTGTTACGATACCTTTCGCTTTGGAACATGTTACGGAAAAATTGAAGGCACAAGAGAAGTAATTTGATTTGATACAGGAGAAAAACTGACCAATCACAGGCTGATATGCTCCTTTTGAAGAATACAAAGGTGCGGTACCTAGTTTTGAAGCCATTACAATATACCGTTGTGCGAGCTCAAGGTTAGTTTGATGTACATCAAAGAATCAAACTAGTCTTGTCCACAAGGTGTCACACACTGAACCTTCAATTTTGCCATGACACGTTCCAGGGGTGCAGAGAGCGAATGTGATCGTAACACCTTGAGTGTGGAGGTTGTGTTTAAGAGGAAAGAAACTCAGTATTTTGTTAAAAGTGGATATTTTATCCGATAACCATATCTAAGATATATATATGTTATTTTATCACGCAGAAATAAAATAGAAAACAATGGCATCAGATTTAGGTTGAGTAAACTACAATGTAACTCTGATGAGTTTGAGTAATGATAACTACAATGTAACTCTGATGAGTTTGAGTAATGATAACTACAATGTAACCCTGATGAGTTTGAGTAATGATAACTACAATGTAACCCTGATGAGTTTGAGTAATGATAACTACAATGTAACCCTGATGAGTTTGAGTAATGATAACTACAATGTAACCCTGATGAGTTTGAGTAATGATAACTACAATGTAACCCTGATGAGTTTAATGATAACTACAATGTAATGATGAGTTTGAGTAATGATAACTACAATGTAACCCTGATGAGTTTGAGTAATGATAACTACAATGTAACCCTGATGAGCTTGAGTAATGATAACTACAATGTAACCCTGATGAGTTTGAGTAATGATAACTACAATGTAACCCTGATGAGTTTGAGTAATGATAACTACAATGTAACCCTGATGAGCTTGAGTAATGATAACTACAATGTAACCCTGATGAGTTTGAGTAATGATAACTACAATGTAACTCTGATGAGTTTGAGTAATGATAACTACAATGTAACCCTGATGAGTTTGAGTAATGATAACTACAATGTAACCCTGATGAGTTTGAGTAATGATAACTACAATGTAACCCTGATGAGCTTGAGTAATGATAACTACAATGTAACCCTGATGAGTTTGAGTAATGATAACTACAATGTAACCCTGATGAGTTTGAGTAATGATAACTACAATGTAACCCTGATGAGTTTGAGTAATGATAACTACAATGTAACCCTGATGAGTTTGAGTAATGATAACTACAATGTAACCCTGATGAGTTTGAGTAATGATAACTACAATGTAACCATGATGAGCTTGACAATACAAATGTGGTGTAGAATGACACAAAGTCAACTGTACAAACTATATTATACAATGTTTATTCTACAAAATGTACACATACTTTTTGCATTTTGCGACTATATATAAAATAAATACATCTGAAGTATTCTAATTATACAGTCACTTCCTGTGGGAAGACACTATCTGAATACAATGACTTTCAGAAGAAGTTTGGTCTTTACTGTTGTCAGTTATTTCCCAGTCGAACTTCCTTCGATGAGGTGGGTACAGAATCATAAAGAAGAATTACTGATGTTAGTAGCCCGACCCATAAATGTCCATACAGTGATCACACAGAACATAGTCAGGATCATACGACATATCGGGTACATGTCTGTACATTGGTCACACAGAACACAGTCAGGATCATACGGTATATCGGGTACACGTCTGTACAGTGGTCACACAGAACACAGTCAGGATCATACAGTATTTCGGGTACATGTCTGTACAGTGGTCACAGAGAACACAGTCAGGATCATACAGTATATAGGGTACATGTCTGTACAGTGGTAACACAGAACACAGTAAGGATCATATGACATATCGGGTACATGTTCATACAGTCGTCATACAGAATCTACAGTTGTCGTCCACACAGGATAATTAATGACAGACTCGTCGCCTCATATACCAACAACACTAAACCGAACCTCGTGAACCTAATCTCGTCATCAGCAAATACTTGACATCACATTTCTCCGACTTCATAACTGGGTTTCCAGCTAAAATATATGTACGTAAGCTGCATTTCAACACGGGCTGTCCAATTACCCGTGACGTAAGCTGCATTTCAACACATATATTGTCCAATTACCCGTGACGCCATGTGTAGTGTACCATGTAGACTGACACATGTATGTACTCGTATGTAGACCACATAGTAACATGCTCGTATGTAGTAGACCACATGTAGTTTACTCGTATGTAGACCACATATAGTGTACTCGTATGTAGACCGCATGTAGTGTACTCGTAGGTAGACCACATGTAGTGTACTCGTATGTAGACCACATATAGTGTACTCGTATGTAGACCACATGTAGTGTACTCGTATGTAGACCACATGTAGTGTACTCGTATGTAGACCACATGTAGTGTACTCGTATGTAGACCACATGTAGTGTACTCGTATGTAGACCACATATAGTGTACTCGTATGTAGACCACATGTAGTGTACTCGTATGTAGACCACATGTAGTGTACTCGTATGTAGACCACATGTAGTGTACTCGTATGTAGACCACATGTAGTGTACTCGTATGTAGACCACATGTAGTGTACTCGTATGTAGACCACATATAGTGTACTTGCATGTACACAACATGTATTGTACTCGTATGTAGATCACATATAGTGTACTCGTATGTAGACCACATGTATGTAGACCATGTAGACACATGTAGTGTACTCGTATGTAGACCACATGTAGTGTACTCGTATGTAGACCACATGTAGTGTACTCGTATGTAGACCACATGTAGTGTACTCGTATGTAGACCACATGTAGTGTACTCGTATGTAGACCACATATAGTGTACTCGTATGTAGACCACATGTAGTGTACTCGTATGTAGACCACATGTAGTGTACTCGTATGTAGACCACATGTAGTGTACTCGTATGTAGACCACATGTAGTGTACTCGTATGTAGACCACATGTAGTGTACTCGTATGTAGACCACATGTAGTGTACTCGTATGTAGACCACATGTAGTGTACTCGTATGTAGACCACATGTAGTGTACTCGTATGTAGACCACATATAGTGTACTCGTATGTAGACCGCATGTAGTGTACTCGTAGGTAGACCACATGTAGTGTACTCGTATGTAGACCACATATATAGTGTACTCGTATGTAGACCACATGTAGTGTATTCGTATGTAGCACATGTAGTGTAGACCACATGTAGTGTACTCTTAGTGTATGTATGTAGACCACATGTAGTGTACACATGTAGTGTACTCGTATGTAGACCACATAGTAGTATGTACCACATGTAGTGTATCGTATGTAGACCACATGTAGTGTACTCGTATGTAGACCACATGTAGTGTACTCGTATGTAGACCACATATAGTGTACTCGTATGTAGACCACATGTAGTGTACTCGTATGTAGACCACATGTAGTGTACTCGTATGTAGACCACATGTAGTGTACTCGTATGTAGACCACATGTAGTGTACTCGTATGTAGACCACATGTAGTGTACTCGTATGTAGACCACATATAGTGTACTCGTATGTAGACCACATGTAGTGTACTCGTATGTAGACCACATATAGTGTACTCGTATGTAGACCACACATAGTGTACTTGCATGTACACAACATGTATTGTACTCGTATGTAGATCACATATAGTGTACTCGTATTTAGACCACATGTAGTGTACTCGTATGTAGACCACATGTAGTGTACTCGTATGTAGACCACATGTAGTGTACTCGTATGTAGACCACATGTAGTGTACTCCTATGTAGACCACATGTAGTGTACTCGTATGTAGACCACATATAGTGTACTCGTATGTAGACCACATGTAGTGTACTCCTATGTAGACCACATGTAGTGTACTCGTATGTAGACCACATGTAGTGTACTCGTATGTAGACCACATATAGTGTACTCGTATGTAGACCACATGTAGTGTACTCGTATGTAGACCACATGTAGTGTACTCGTATGTAGACCACTTGTAGTGTACTCCTATGTAGACCACATGTAGTGTACTCGTATGTAGACCACATATAGTGTACTCGTATGTAGACCACATGTAGTGTACTCGTATGTAGACCACATATAGTGTACTCGTATGTAGACCACATGTAGTGTACTCGTATGTAGACCACATGTAGTGTACTCGTAGGTAGACCACATGTAGTGTACTCGTATGTAGACCACATATATAGTGTACTCGTATGTAGACCACATGTAGTGTATTCGTATGTAGACTACATGTAGTGTACTCGTATGTAGACCACATGTAGTGTACTCGTATGTAGACCACATGTAGTGTACTCGTATGTAGACCACATGTAGTGTACTCGTATATACATCACATATATAGTGTACTCCTATGTAGACCACATGTAGTGTACTCGTATGTAGACCACATGTAGTGTACTCGTATGTAGACCACATGTAGTGTACTCGTCATCGGCTTCGCTGGAAATAACTGGTGTTTTCAGTCGATATTTGGTGGTCCCGTAAGTGGTGGTAACCTTGAAGTGCACATTCACCAAGTTTGTGATTCACAAAAACCACCGAAGCGAATCCGAAAAGCTATCATTGAAAGTGACAGTGACTCGCAGTAACTGGAGCAGTTAGGCCGAACCTGATGACCCGTGATGACGACACGTTACCAGTAACAAGTGAATTTCCAGAAGATTTTTTTTTCATTGTGATTTTTAAAAGCTATTTTGGCATTAAATAAAATTTTACTGCTTTACTATTATTTTGGAACATAACAATCTCTTATTCAATCATTGAAAAAAAGGTACTATTTGCAACACGAATGGATAAAACTATGATTGCTGTGCGCTGGTTTTGACCTATATAGAAACAGCTGATGGCATAGAGGAAGTAAATCGTAGTTTTCTGGCGATTTTTTCATTTTAATTGGTTATGTGATAAATAGAATCTTACACTCGTGTCAATGTATTATGGAATTTATTAAACTCGTTCAATGAATCGATATGCCAGGAGCCGATCAAATTATTGAACTCGTTTAATAAATTCCATAATACATTGACACTCATGTAAGATCCTCTATGTAGACCACGTGTAGTTGGTACTATGTACAGGTTTACTATTATGTAGATAGACTGGCGAAATTTATCCTAGATTACATATCTCTCCGACTAAACACTATTTCATATGTGTGACTCACCACAATCTGTAGTTTGTGCTTGTTTTTCTTTGGTGTCACATGGTATGTAATACGGCTACCTGTTGCTAACCGTCATCCGTAAGACTAAACAGTAAAGCGACGTGAATTCCGTCTCCGTCAGTAGTTCAAGATAAAACAATCAAAACATATTGTAGAACTATAAGAATATATGTGTGACCGTGACTTACAAAAAGAAATGAAACGAAATAAAACACTGAACTCTGTAGAGAGAAACAAATATAACTAGTTATCAGATACAAACACAATCATACAATTATCAACAATATATTTTACATATGTGATATGTTTCTTTCAACTTTGTACCTGACGTGATTGAATTATTTTTTGGGGGAAATTAAGATCATTCATCCTATATGAACTTGCGAAAAAGATATTTGATAATATATTCTGATCATATATTTAGTATTATCATAAGATCAATATAGTTTTTTTCTTACTTTGGTTTTTCGTGTGATGGACGAACTTTTCAAATCACCAATGAGTTTTGTTTGTTTGTTAATAACGCGTGAATTTATCATCAACTAACACATCGTTCTATCCTACAACCCATACATCGTACTACCCTACAACCCATACATCGTTCTACCTTACAACCCATACATCGTACTACCCTACAACCCATACATCGATTTATCCTACAACCAACACATCGTTCTACCTTACAACCCAAACATCGTTCTACCCTACAACCCACACATCGTTCTATCCTACAAACCATACATCGTTCTACCCTTCTACCCATACATCTTTCTACTCTACAACCCACACATCGATTTATCCTACAACCCACAAATCGTTCCACCCTATAACCAACACATCGTTCTACCTTACAACCCACACATCGTTCTACCTTACAACCCAAACATCGTTCTACCCTACAACCCAAACATCGATCTATTCTACAAGCCATACATCGTTCTACCTTACAACCCACACATCGTTCTACCTTACAGCCCAAACATCGTTCTACCCTACAACCCAAACATCGTTCTATCCTACAAACCATACATCGTTCTACCTTACAACCCACACATCTTCCTACCTTACAACCCACACATCGTTCTACCTGACAACCCACGCATCGTTCTACCTTACAACCCAAATATCGCTCTCCCCTACAACCCACACATCGTTCTACCTTACAACCCACACATCGTTCTACCTTACAACCCACACATCTTTCTACCCTACAAACCATACATCGTTCAGGTAGAACGATGTTTGGGTTGTAGGGTAGAACGATGTTTATGTTATATGGTAGAGCGATGTGTGGGTTGTAGGGGAGATCGATTTTTGGGTTGTAAGGTAGAATGATGTGTGGGTTGTACGGTAGGAAGATGTATGGGTTGTTGAGTAGAACGATGTTTTGGTTGTATGATATAAAGATGTATGGGATATAGGGAAGAACGATGTCCGGGTTCGAGGATAGAATGACGTTTGGTTTGTTGGATAGAACGATGTTTGGGTTGTAGGGAAGAAAGTTTTGTGGGTTGTAGGGTAGAGCGATGTAGGGTAGAATAGTGTGTGTGTAGTAAGGATAAGAAGATGTATAGATTGTACGGTAGAAAGATGTGTAGGTATAAGAGTAGATTTGTATCTGTACGATGGGTAGGTTTAAGGATATGGTAATATGCTTAGGTTTGATGATAGTTTTGATAACAGAACACTTTTGTAGTAGAACAGCTTTTTATCGCCTTTATAGTTCAAGATGAAATTCGATATAAAGATAAAACGCTGAGGGGACCCGATAGCTTTCAGTTTTGATACAACCATCCGTCTTAAGCCGAAACAAGCAGTTACTACATAGTTCAGCTGATAATGTCCCAGAAGGTGTGTGATATTTTTACACCAGAAAACGATGACATTATCGAGTACTTCTCGACTCGTGGCTCTCAGTTTATCTCAGCTTCAATTTGATAAATATACACGTATATATGTATGTATGTATATATGTAACGATAATACATAAAATATATTTAGTTCTTAATAAAAAAAAGCTTTGAATTGTATTTTTTTGGAATATGTAGAACATCCTGACTATCTTTATCCACTAAATCTGCTGGTACATCATGACTATGATCTTTTGATCACGTCCAGATATACTCTATATTTTTTTCTGTTGAATGTAAAAGTTTCCAAGTAACCAGAAATGGCCAAGTTTGATGTCTTCCGGTTGAGGAGATCACTACGCCAAATTAGAACACTAACGAATACTTTTCCACTCTGAAAGCAAGGCATAAAGCAGAAAGTTAACAAGTGTTTCAGACAGACTTGAGTTGGGGTTAGGTGCTAATTTGTAGAAAATGTTTGCAACCGGAAATCCAATACATGGGTTATATTCAATGTTATCATCCATCGGAAACAATCAGATGTACTCCTAACAATAAAAAATAAACCACTGTATTTTCAGTTTTGATATCAATGCTGATTGAGTTTGTTTATTAATGCTTTACGTCCTATTAACAGCAAGGGTCATTTAAGGACGTGCCAGATTTGGTTGGTGTTGGAAAGTCTGATTTTTCCACAGGAAAATCACCAACCTATCGACAGTACATGGCGACTGCCTCAAGCAGGCCTCGAATCCGCGGACCGAGGTGGAGGGCAAGTTATAAAAACGGTCAGTGTCTTAACCACCGCGGCCGTACTGAGTAATGTGATACAAGGATTTTATCAACATTGTTACGTATATGATAAAGCTATTTCCCGTACGGTTTTTATCATACATATCAATGTATATCACAAACAGATTAACACGTAATCATTGTGCTATCTATCTACTAGCCCACGATAACGCCTTATTTTGGTTGAATGTTCTACGGCCGAGTAACAAGTGATTCGTTTGAGTCTTTATGAATAATTGATTGAAAGATTTATGTTTTGATATTTGTCAAGATATGAACGATCGAAGGAGTACATCTTCCCTTGAAGAAAACGCATTGAATTTCGCCACGACATCGGAGTCCCCTTAGCCTGTGTAATAACTAAGGGGGCCTCAGTTTACTCGGATGTGCTGTAGAACTTTGATTTTTCTACCGTTTATATCGATGTCATTTCAACGTCACTCTGCACGGGTCTTCGGCAACTGGATACATCTGAAGAGAGTTGATCTCGTTATCGGATACCGGTTATTGATTTCCGTGTTTCCATATCAAATTCTTAAATTCAATCTTGGACTGTTGATTATAGCATGTCAGGTCGTTACGTTTTACTTTCATGGGTGTTAAGTCTTGCGATTGAATATATTGTTTTGTCTATATCATTATTATTTAATTCTGAACATGTGCATATACCTACAGGTATGTTACCTAATCTCCTGCTAGTTGCAGCACTGCTCTGATATTCACCTAATGTTTAGTCCATGCGGTCTTTGACACGTTCAATTGACGTTCTTGAAATAATCAATAATTTTTACATAAATATCTTAATTTTCATATTCCACAGCAGGCTATTTGTATATTGTATTATCAAAAGCAACCTCAATCCTGTAACATAAGCTAATCACCTTACCTTGTTACGCCACAGGGGGTAATTTACTTAAAATAAACATGTGATAGAAAAGGATGTAGAACAATAGAACCATAACGACTGGATTTGATGACGTGACAACTGGGTAGGTTTCAAATTCAAAAGTAAATCCAGATCGGTAATATATTTCTCAGGCTATATAAACATACCACAAATTTCTAGGTGATGAAGACATGACAAATTTCTATCTCCGATACGACAGAAAGATAAGACGAAAGAAATATATCAGAGGAAATGATGGCACGAGACTTCTGACGTGGAAATATTCTCACACTATATCAGAGGAAATGATGGCACGAGACTTTTGACTGGTATCATTCTCACAGTATATCAGAGGAAATGATGGCACGAGACTTCTGACGTGTAAGATTCTCACACTATATCAGAGGAAATGATGGCACGAGACTTCTGACTGGTATTATTCTCACACTATATCAGAGGAAATGATGGCACGAGACTTTTGACTGGTATCATTCTCACAGTATATCAGAGGAAATGATGGCACGAGACTTCTGACGGGTAAGATTCTCACACTATATCAGAGGAAATGATGGCACGAGACTTCTGACGGGTAAGATTCTCACACTATATCAGAGGAAATGATGGCACGAGACTTCTGACGGGTAAGATTCTCACACTATATCAGAGGAAATGATGGCACGAGACTTCTGACGGGTAAGATTCTCACACTATATCAGAGGAAATGATGGCACGAGACTTCTGACGTGTAAGATTCTCACACTATATCAGAGGAAATGATGGCACGAGACTTCTGACGGGTAAGATTCTCACAGTATATCAGAAGAAATGATGGCGCGAGACTTCTGACGGGTAAGATTCTCACACTATATCAGAGGAAATGATGGCACGAGACTTCTGACGGGTAAGATTCTCACACTATATCAGAGGAAATGATGGCACGAGACTTCTGACGTGTAAGATTCTCACACTATATCAGAGGAAATGATGGCACGAGACTTCTGACTGGTATTATTCTCACACTATATCAGAGGAAATGATGGCACGAGACTTCTGACGGGTAAGATTCTCACACTATATCAGAGGAAATGATGGCACGAGACTTCTGACGGGTAAGATTCTCACACTATATCAGAGGAAATGATGGGACGATACTTCTGACGGGTAAGATTCTCACAGTATATCTGAGGAAATGATGGCACGAAACTTCTCACGGGTAAGATTCTCACACTATATTAGAGGAAATGATGGCACGAGACTTCTGACGGGTAAGATTCTCACACTATATCAGAGGAAATGATGGCACGAGACTTCTGACGGGTAAGATTCTCACACTATATCACACGAAATGATGGCACGATACTTCTGACGGGTACGATTCTCACACTATATCAGAGGAAATGATGGCACGAGACTTCTGACGTGTAAGATTCTCACACTATATCAGAGGAAATGATGGCACGAGACTTCTGACGGGTAAGATTCTCACACTATATCAGAGGAAATGATGGCACGAGACTTCTGACGGGTAAGATTCTCACACTATATCAGAGGAAATGATGGCACGAGACTTCTGACGGGTAAGATTCTCACACTATATCAGAGGAAATGATGGCACGAGACTTCTGACGGGTAAGATTCTCACACTATATCAGAGGAAATGATGGCACGAGACTTCTGACGGGTAAGATTCTCACACTATATCAGAGGAAATGATGGCACGAGACTTCTGACGGGTAAGATTCTCACACTATATCAGAGGAAATGATGGCACGAGACTTCTGACGGGTAAGATTCTCACACTATATCAGAGGAAATGATGGCACGAGACTTCTGACGGGTAAGATTCTCACACTATATCAGAGGAAATGATGGCACGAGACTTCTGACGGGTAAGATTCTCACAGTATATCAGAGGAAATGATGGCACGAGACTTCTGACGGGTAAGATTCTCACACTATATCAGAGGAAATGATGGCACGAGACTTCTGACGGGTAAGATTCTCACACTATATCAGAGGAAATGATGGCACGAGACTTCTGACGGGTAAGATTCTCACACTATATCAGAGGAAATGATGGCACGAGACTTCTGACGGGTAAGATTCTCACACTATATCAGAGGAAATGATGGCACGAGACTTCTGACGGGTAAGATTCTCACACTATATCAGAGGAAATGATGGCACGAGACTTCTGACGGGTAAGATTCTCACACTATATCAGAGGAAATGATGGCACGAGACTTCTGACGGGTAAGATTCTCACACTATATCAGAGGAAATGATGGCACGAGACTTCTGACGGGTAAGATTCTCACAGTATATCAGAGGAAATGATGGCACGAGACTTCTGACGGGTAAGATTCTCACACTATATCAGAGGAAATGATGGCACGAGACTTCTGACGGGTAAGATTCTCACACTATATCAGAGGAAATGATGGCACGAGACTTCTGACGGGTAAGATTCTCACACTATATCAGAGGAAATGATGGAACTAAACTTCTGACGGGTAAGATTCTCACACTATATCAGAGGAAATGATGGCACGAAACTTCTGACGTGTAAGATTCTCACACTATATCAGAGGAAATGATGGCACGAGACTTCTGACTGGTATTATTCTCACAGTATATCACAGGAAATGATGGAACTAAACTTCTGACGGGTAAGATTCTCATACTTTATCAGAGGAAATGGTCGAACTAAACTTCTGACGGGTAAGATTCTCACAGTATATCAGAAGAAATGATGGCGCGAGACTTCTTACGGGTAAGATTCTCACACTTTATCAGAGGAAATGATGGCACGAGACTTCTGACGGGTAAGATTCTCACACTATATCAGAGGAAATGATGGAACTAAACTTCTGACGGGTAAGATTCTCACACTATATCAGAGGAAATAATGGCACGAAAGTTCTGACGTGTAAGATTCTCACACTATATCAGAGGAAATGATGGCACGAGACTTCTGACGGGTAAGATTCTCACACTATATCAGAGGAAATGATGGCACGAGACTTCTGACGGGTAAGATTCTCACACTATATCAGAGGAAATGATGGCACGAGACTTCTGACGGGTAAGATTCTCACACTATATCAGAGGAAATGATGGCACGAGACTTCTGACTGGTATTATTCTCACACTATATCAGAGGAAATGATGGCACGAGACTTCTGACTGGTATGATTCTCACAGTATATCAGAGGAAATGATGGCACGAGACTTCTGACGGGTAAGATTCTCACACTATATCAGAGGAAATGATGGCACGAGACTTCTGACGGGTAAGATTCTCACACTATATCAGAGGAAATGATGGCACGAGACTTCTGACGGGTAAGATTCTCACACTATATCAGAGGAAATGATGGCACGAGACTTCTGACGGGTAAGATTCTCACACTATATCAGAGGAAATGATGGCACGAGACTTCTGACGGGTAAGATTCTCACACTATATCAGAGGAAATGATGGCACGAGACTTCTGACGGGTAAGATTCTCACACTATATCAGAGGAAATGATGGCACGAGACTTCTGACTGGTATTATTCTCACAGTATATCACACGAAATGATGGCACGATACTTCTGACGGGTAAGATTCTCACACTATATCAGAGGAAATGATGGCACGAGACTTCTGACGTGTAAGATTCTCACACTATATCAGAGGAAATGATGGCACGAGACTTCTGACGGTAATATTCTCACACTATATCAGAGGAAATGATGGCACGAGACTTCTGACGGGTAAGATTCTCACACTATATCAGAGGAAATGATGGCACGAGACTTCTGACGTGTAAGATTCTCACACTATATCAGAGGAAATGATGGCACGAGACTTTTGACTCGTATCATTCTCACAGTATATCAGAGGAAATGATGGCACGAGACTTCTGACGGGTAAGATTCTCACACTATATCAGAGGAAATGATGGCACGAGACTTCTGACGGGTAAGATTCTCACACTATATCAGAGGAAATGATGGCACGAGACTTCTGACGGGTAAGATTCTCACACTATATCAGAGGAAATGATGGCACGAGACTTCTGACGGGTAAGATTCTCACACTATATCAGAGGAAATGATGGCACGAGACTTCTGACGGGTAAGATTCTCACACTATATCAGAGGAAATGATGGCACGAGACTTCTGACGGGTAAGATTCTCACACTATATCAGAGGAAATGATGGCACGAGACTTCTGACGGGTAAGATTCTCACACTATATCAGAGGAAATGATGGCACGAGACTTCTGACGGGTAAGATTCTCACACTACATCAGAGGAAATGATGGCACGAGTCTTCTGACGGGTAAGATTCTCACAGTATATCAGAGGAAATGATGGCACGAGATTTCTGACGGGTAAGATTCTCACACTATATCAGAGGAAATAATGGCACGAGACTTCTGACGGGTAAGATTCTCACACTATATCAGAGGAAATGATGGCACGAGACTTCTGACGTGTAAGATTCTCACACTATATCAGAGGAAATGATGGCACGAGACTTCTGACGGGTAATATTCTCACACTATATCAGAGGAAATGATGGCACGAGACTTCTGACGGGTAAGATTCTCACACTATATCAGAGGAAATGATGGAACTGAATTTCTGACGGGTAAGATTCTCACACTATATCAGAGGAAATGATGACACGAGACTTCTGACGGGTAATATTCTCACACTATATCAGAGGAAATGATGGCACGAGACTTCTGACGGGTAAGATTCTCACACTATATCAGAGGAAATGATGGCACGAGACTTCTGACGGGTAAGATTCTCACACTATATCAGAGGAAATGATGGCACGAGACTTCTGACGGGTAAGATTCTCACACTATATCAGAGGAAATGATGGCACGAGACTTCTGACGGGTAATATTCTCACACTATATCAGAGGAAATGATGGCACGAGACTTCTGACGGGTAAGATTCTCACACTATATCAGAGGAAATGATGGCACGAGACTTCTGACGGGTAAGATTCTCACACTATATCAGAGGAAATGATGGCACGAGACTTCTGACGGGTAAGATTCTCACACTATATCAGAGGAAATGATGGCACGAGACTTTTGACGGGTAAGATTCTCACACTATATCAGAGGAAATGATGGCACGAGACTTATGACGGGTAAGATTCTCACACTATATCAGAGGAAATGATGGCACGAGACTTCTGACGGGTAAGATTCTCACACTATATCAGAGGAAATGATGGCACGAGACTTCTGACGGGTAAGATTCTCACACTATATCAGAGGAAATGATGGCACGAGACTTCTGACGGGTAAGATTCTCACACTATATCAGAGGAAATGATGGCACGATACTTCTCACGTTTAAGATTCTCACACTATATCAGAGGAAATGATGGCACGAGACTTCTGACGGGTAAGATTCTTACAGTATATCAGAAGAAATGATGGCGCGATTCTTCTGACGGGTAAGATTCTCACACTATATCAGAGGAAATGATGGCACGAGTCTTCTGACGGGTAAGATTCTCACACTATATCAGAGGAAATGATGGCACGAGACTTCTGACGGGTAAGATTCTCACACTATATCAGAGGAAATGATGGCACGAGACTTCTGACGGGTAAGATTCTCACACTATATCAGAGGAAATGATGGCACGAGACTTCTGACGGGTAAGATTCTCACACTATATCAGAGGAAATGATGGCACGAGACTACTGACGGGTAAGATTCTCACACTATATCAGAGGAAATGATGGCACGAGACTTCTGACGGGTAAGATTCTCACAGTATATCAGAGGAAATGATGGAACTAAACTTCTGACGGGTAAGATTCTCACACTATATCAGAGGAAATGATGGCACGAGACTTCTGACGGGTAAGATTCTCACACTATATCAGAGGAAATGATGGCACGAGACTTCTGACGTGTAAGATTCTCACACTATATCAGAGGAAATGATGGCACGAGACTTCTGACTGGTATTATTCTCACACTATATCAGAGGAAATGATGGCACGAGACTTCTGACGTGTAAGATTCTCACACTATATCAGAGGAAATGATGGCACGAGACTTCTGACGGTTAAGATTCTCACAGTATATCAGAAGAAATGATGGCGCGAGACTTCTGACGGGTAAGATTCTCACACTATATCAGAGGAAATGATGGCACGAGACTTCTGACGGGTAAGATTCTCACACTATATCAGAGGAAATGATGGCACGAGACTTCTGACGGGTAAGATTCTCACACTATATCAGAGGAAATGATGGCACGAGACTTCTGACGGGTAATATTCTCACACTATATCAGAGGAAATGATGGCACGAGACTTCTGACGGGTAAGATTCTCACAGTATATCAGAGGAAATGATGGCACGAGACTTCTGACGGGTAAGATTCTCACACTATATCAGAGGAAATGATGGCACGAGACTTCTGACGGGTAAGATTCTCACACTATATCAGAGGAAATGATGGCACGAGACTTCTGACGGGTAAGATTCTCACACTATATCAGAGGAAATGATGGCACGAGACTTCTGACGGGTAAGATTCTCACACTATATCAGAGGAAATGATGGCACGATACTTCTGACGGGTAAGATTCTCACACTATATCAGAGGAAATGATGGCACGAGACTTCTGACGGGTAAGATTCTCACACTATATCAGAGGAAATGATGGCACGAGACTTCTGACGGGTAAGATTCTCACACTATATCATAGGAAATGATGGCACGAGAATTCTGACGGGTAAGATTCTCACAGTATATCAGAGGAAATGATGGCACGAGACTTCTGACGGGTAAGATTCTCACACTATATCAGAGGAAATGATGGCACGAGACTTCTGACATGTAAGATTCTCACACTATATCAGAGGAAATGATGGCACGAGACTTCTGACGGGTAAGATTCTCACACTATATCAGAGGAAATGATGGCACGAGACTTCTGACGGGTAAGATTCTCACACTATATCAGAGGAAATGATGGCACGATACTTCTGACGTTTAAGATTCTCACACTATATCAGAGGAAATGATGGCACGAGACTTCTGACGGGTAAGATTCTCACACTATATCAGAGGAAATGATGGCACGAGACTTCTGACGGGTAAGATTCTCACAGTATATCAGAGGAAATGATGGCACGAGACTTCTGACGGGTAAGATTCTCACACTATATCAGAGGAAATGATGGCACGAGACTTCTGACGTGTAAGATTCTCACACTATATCAGAGGAAATGATGGCACGAGACTTCTGACTGGTATTATTCTCACAGTATATCAGAGGAAATGATGGCACGAGACTTCTGACGGGTAAGATTCTCACACTATATCAGAGGAAATGATGGCACGAGACTTCTGACGGGTAAGATTCTCACACTATATCAGAGGAAATGATGGCACGAGACTTCTGACGGGTAAGATTCTCACACTATATCAGAGGAAATGATGGTACGAGACTTCTGACGGGTAAGATTCTCACACTATATCAGAGGAAATGATGGCACGAGACTTCTGACGGGTAAGATTCTCACACTATATCAGAGGAAATGATGGCACGAGACTTCTGACGGGTAAGATTCTCACACTATATCAGAGGAAATGATGGCACGAGACTTCTGACGGGGAAGATTCTCACACTATATCAGAGGAAATGATGGCACGAGACTTCTGACGGGTAAGATTCTCACACTATATCAGAGGAAATGATGGCACGAGACTTCTGACGGGTAAGATTCTCACACTATATCAGAGGAAATGATGGCACGAGACTTCTGACGGGTAAGATTCTCACACTATATCAGAGGAAATGATGGCACGAGACTTCTGACGGGTAAGATTCTCACAGTATATCAGAAGAAATGATGGCGCGAGACTTCTTACGGGTAAGATTCTCACACTTTATCAGAGGAAATGATGGCACGAGACTTCTGACGGGTAAGATTCTCACACTATATCAGAGGAAATGATGGCACGAGACTTCTGACGGGTAAGATTCTCACAGTATATCAGAGGAAATGATGGCACGAGACTTCTGACGGGTAAGATTCTCACACTCTATCAGAGGAAATGATGGAACTGAATTTCTGACGGGTAAGATTCTCACACTATATCAGAGGAAATGATGGCACAAGACTTCTGACGGGTAAGATTCTCACACTATATCAGAGGAAATGATGGCACGAGACTTCTGACTGGTATTATTCTCACACTATATCAGAGGAAATGATGGCACGAGACTTCTGACGGGTAAGATTCTCACACTATATCAGAGGAAATGATGGCACGAGACTTCTGACGGGTAAGATTCTCACACTATATCAGAGGAAATGATGGCACGATACTTCTGACGGGTAAGATTCTCACACTATATCAGAGGAAATGATGGCACGATACTTCTCACGTTTAAGATTCTCACACTATATCAGAGGAAATGATGGCACGAGACTTCTGACGGGTAATATTCTCACACTATATCAGAGGAAATGATGGCACGAGACTTCTGACGGGTAAGATTCTCACACTATATCAGAGGAAATAATGGCACGAGACTTCTGACGGGTAAGATTCTCACACTATATCAGAGGAAATGATGGCACGAGACTTCTGACGGGTAAGATTCTCACACTATATCAGAGGAAATGATGGCACGAGACTTCTGACGTGTAAGATTCTCACACTATATCAGAGGAAATGATGGCACGAGACTTTTGACTGGTATCATTCTCACAGTATATCAGAGGAAATGATGGCACGAGACTTCTGACGGGTAAGATTCTCACACTACATCATGTATATCAGAGGAAATGATGGCACGATACTTCTGACGGGTAAGATTCTCACACTATATCAGAGGAAATAATGGCACGAGACTTCTGACGTGTAAGATTCTCACACTATATCAGAGGAAATGATGGCACGAGACTTCTGACGGGTAAGATTCTCACACTATATCAGAGGAAATGATGGCACGAGACTTCTGACGGGTAAGATTCTCACACTATATCAGAGGAAATGATGGCACGAGACTTCTGACGGGTAAGATTCTCACACTTTATCAGAGGAAATGATGGCACGAGACTTCTGACGGGTAAGATTCTCACACTATATCAGAGGAAATGATGGCACGAGACTTCTGACGGGTAAGATTCTCACACTATATCAGAGGAAATGATGGCACGAGACTTCTGACGGGTAAGATTCTCACACTATATCAGAGGAAATGATGGCACGAGACTTCTGACGGGTAAGATTCTCACACTATATCAGAGGAAATGATGGCACGAGACTTCTGACGGGTAAGATTCTCACACTATATCAGAGGAAATGATGGCACGAGACTTCTGACGGGTAAGATTCTCACACTATATCAGAGGAAATGATGGCACGAGACTTCTGACGGGTAAGATTCTCACAGTATATCAGAAGAAATGATGGCGCGAGACTTCTGACGGGTAAGATTCTCACACTATATCAGAGGAAATGATGGCACGAGACTTCTGACGGGTAAGATTCTCACACTATATCAGAGGAAATGATGGCACGAGACTTCTGACGGGTAAGATTCTCACACTATATCAGAGGAAATGATGGCACGAGACTTCTGACGGGTAAGATTCTCACACTATATCAGAGGAAATGATGGCACGAGACTTTTGACGGGAATCATTCTCACACTATATCAGAGGAAATGATGGCACGAGACTTCTGACGGGTAAGATTCTCACACTATATCAGAGGAAATGATGGCACGAGACTTCTGACTGGTACTATTCTCACACTATATCAGAGGAAATGATGGCACGAGACTTCTGACGGGTAAGATTCTCACACTATATCAGAGAAAATGATGGCACGAGACTTCTGACGGGTAAGATTCTCACACTATATCAGAGGAAATAATGGCACGAAAGTTCTGACGTGTAAGATTCTCACACTATATCAGAGGAAATGATGGCACGAGACTTCTGACTGGTATTATTCTCACAGTATATCAGAGGAAATGATGGCACGAGACTTCTGACGGGTAAGATTCTCACACTATATCAGAGGAAATGATGGCACGAGACTTCTGACTGGTATTATTCTCACAGTATATCAGAGGAAATGATGGCACGAGACTTCTGACGGGTAAGATTCTCACACTATATCAGAGGAAATGATGGCACGAGACTTCTGACGGGTAAGATTCTCACACTATATCAGAGGAAATGATGGCACGAGACTTCTGACGGGTAAGATTCTCACACTATATCAGAGGAAATGATGGCACGAGACTTCTGACGGGTAAGATTCTCACACTATATCAGAGGAAATGATGGCACGAGACTTCTGACGGGTAAGATTCTCACAGTATATCAGAGGAAATGATGGCACGAGACTTCTGACGGGTAAGATTCTCACACTATATCAGAGGAAATGATGGCACGAGACTTCTGACGGGTAAGATTCTCACACTATATCAGAGGAAATGGCATGGACGGGTAAGATTCTCACACTATATCAGAGGAAATGATGGCACGAGACTTCTGACGGGTAAGATTCTCACACTATATCCGAGGAAATGATGGCACGAGACTTCTGACGGGTAAGATTCTCACACTATATCAGAGGAAATGATGGCACGAGACTTCTGACGGGTAAGATTCTCACACTATATCAGAGGAAATGATGGCACGAGACTTCTGACGGGTAAGATTCTCACACTATATCAGAGGAAATGATGGCACGAGACTTCTGACGGGTAAGATTCTCACAGTATATCTGAGGAAATGATGGCACGAAACTTCTCACGGGTAAGATTCTCACACTATATCAGAGGAAATGATGGCACGAGACTTCTGACTGGTATTATTCTCACAGTATATCAGAGGAAATGATGGCACGAGACTTCTGACGGGTAAGATTCTCACACTATATCAGAGGAAATGATGGCACGAGACTTCTGACGTGTAAGATTCTCACACTATATCAGAGGAAATGATGGCACGAGACTTCTGACTGGTATTATTCTCACACTATATCAGAGGAAATGATGGCACGAGACTTCTGACTGGTATCATTCTCACAGTATATCAGAGGAAATGATGGCACGAGACTTCTGACGGGTAAGATTCTCACACTATATCAGAGGAAATGATGGCACGAGACTTCTGACGGGTAAGATTCTCACACTATATCAGAGGAAATGATGGCACGAGACTTCTGACGGGTAAGATTCTCACACTATATCAGAGGAAATGATGGCACGAGACTTCTGACGGGTAAGATTCTCACACTATATCAGAGGAAATAATGGCACGAAAGTTCTGACGTGTAAGATTCTCACACTATATCAGAGGAAATGATGGCACGAGACTTCTGACGGGTAAGATTCTCACACTATATCAGAGGAAATGATGGCACGAGACTTCTGACGGGTAAGATTCTCACACTATATCAGAGGAAATGATGACACGAGACTTCTGACGGGTAATATTCTCACACTATATCAGAGGAAATGATGGCACGAGACTTCTGACGGGTAAGATTCTCACAGTATATCAGAGGAAATGATGGCACGAGACTTCTGACGGGTAAGATTCTCACACTATATCAGAGGAAATGATGGCACGAGACTTCTGACGGGTAAGATTCTCACACTATATCAGAGGAAATGATGGCACGAGACTTCTGACGGGTAAGATTCTCACACTATATCAGAGGAAATGATGGCACGAGACTTCTGACGGGTAAGATTCTCACACTATATCAGAGGAAATGATGGCACGAGACTTCTGACGGGTAAGATTCTCACACTATATCAGAGGAAATGATGGCACGAGACTTCTGACTGGTATTATTCTCACACTATATCAGAGGAAATGATGGCACGAGACTTCTGACGGGTAAGATTCTCACACTATATCAGAGGAAATGATGGCACGAGACTTCTGACGGGTAAGATTCTCACACTATATCAGAGGAAATGATGGCACGAGACTTCTGACGGGTAAGATTCTCACACTATATCAGAGGAAATGATGGCACGAGACTTCTGACGGGTAAGATTCTCACAGTATATCTGAGGAAATGATGGCACGAAACTTCTCACGGGTAAGATTCTCACACTATATCAGAGGAAATGATGGCACGAGACTTCTGACGGGTAAGATTCTCACACTATATCAGAGGAAATGATGGCACGAGACTTCTGACGGGTAAGATTCTCACACTCTATCAGAGGAAATGATGGCACGAGACTTCTGACGGGTAAGATTCTCACACTATATCAGAGGAAATGATGGCACGAGACTTCTGACGGTTAAGATTCTCACACTATATCAGAGGAAATGATGGCACGAGACTTCTGACGGGTAAGATTCTCACACTATATCAGAGGAAATGATGGCACGAGACTTCTGACGGGTAAGATTCTCACACTATATCAGAGGAAATGATGGCACGAGACTTCTGACTGGTATTATTCTCACACTATATCAGAGGAAATGATGGCACGAGACTTCTGACGGGTAAGATTCTCACACTATATCAGAGGAAATGATGGCACGAGACTTCTGACGGGTAAGATTCTCACACTATATCAGAGGAAATGATGGCACGAGACTTCTGACGGGTAAGATTCTCACACTATATCAGAGGAAATGATGGCACGAGACTTCTGACGGGTAATATTCTCACACTATATCAGAGGAAATGATGGCACGAGACTTCTGACGGGTAAGATTCTCACACTCTATCAGAGGAAATGATGGAACTGAATTTCTGACGGGTAAGATTCTCACACTATATCAGAGGAAATGATGACACGAGACTTCTGACGGGTAATATTCTCACACTATATCAGAGGAAATGATGGCACGAGACTTCTGACGGTAATTCTCACACTATATCAGAGGAAATGATGGCACGAGACTTCTGACGGGTAAGATTCTCACACTATATCAGAGGAAATGATGGCACGAGACTTCTGACGGGTAAGATTCTCACACTATATCAGAGGAAATGATGGCACGAGACTTCTGACGGGTAAGATTCTCACACTATATCAGAGGAAATGATGGCACGAGACTTCTGACGGGTAAGATTCTCACACTATATCAGAGGAAATGATGGCACGAGACTTCTGACTGGTAAGATTCTCACACTATATCAGAGGAAATGATGGCACGACACTTCTGACGGGTAAGATTCTCACACTATATCAGAGGAAATGATGGCACGAGACTTCTGACGGGTAAGATTCTCACACTATATCAGAGGAAATGATGGCACGAGACTTCTGACGGGTAAGATTCTCACACTATATCAGAGGAAATGATGGCACGAGACTTCTGACGGGTAAGATTCTCACACTATATCAGAGGAAATGATGGAACTAAACTTCTGACGGGTAAGATTCTCACACTATATCAGAGGAAATGATGGCACGAGACTTCTGACTGGTATTATTCTCACAGTATATCAGAGGAAATGATGGCACGAGACTTCTGACGGGTAAGATTCTCACACTATATCAGAGGAAATGATGGCACGAGACTTCTGACGGGTAAGATTCTCACAGTATATCAGAGGAAATGATGGCACGAGACTTCTGACGGGTAAGATTCTCACACTATATCAGAGGAAATGATGGCACGAGACTTCTGACGGGTAAGATTCTCACACTATATCAGAGGACATGATGGCACGAGACTTCTGACGGGTAAGATTCTCACACTATATCAGAGGAAATGATGGCACGAGACTTCTGACGGGTAAGATTCTCACACTATATCAGAGGAAATGATGGCACGAGACTTCTGACTGGTATTATTCTCACAGTATATCAGAGGAAATGATGGCACGAGACTTCTGACGGGTAAGATTCTCACACTATATCAGAGGAAATGATGGCACGAGACTTCTGACGGGTAAGATTCTCACAGTATATCAGAGGAAATGATGGCACGAGACTTCTGACGGGTAAGATTCTCACACTATATCAGAGGAAATGATGGCACGAGACTTCTGACGGGTAAGATTCTCACACTATATTAGAGGAAATGATGGCACGAGACTTCTGACGGGTAAGATTCTCACACTATATCAGAGGAAATGATGGCACGAGACTTCTGACGGGTAAGATTCTCACACTATATCAGAGGAAATGATGGCACGAGACTTCTGACGGGTAAGATTCTCACACTATATCAGAGGAAATGATGGAACTAAACTTCTGACGGGTAAGATTCTCACAGTATATCACACGAAATGATGGCACGATACTTCTGACGGGTAAGATTCTCACACTTTATCAGAGGAAATGATGGCACGAGACTTCTGACGGGTAAGATTCTCACACTATATCAGAGGAAATGATGGCACGAGACTTCTGACGGGTAAGATTCTCACACTATATCAGAGGAAATGATGGCACGAGACTTCTGACGGGTAAGATTCTCACACTATATCAGAGGAAATGATGGCACGAGACTTCTGACGGGTAAGATTCTCACACTATATCAGAGGAAATGATGGCACGAGACTTCTGACGGGTAAGATTCTCACACTATATCAGAGGAAATGATGGCACGAGACTTCTGACGGGTAAGATTCTCACACTATATCAGAGGAAATGATGGCACGAGACTTCTGACGGGTAAGATTCTCACACTATATCAGAGGAAATGATGGCACGAGACTTCTGACGGGTAAGATTCTCACAGTATATCAGAGGAAATGATGGCACGAGACTTCTGACGGGTAAGATTCTCACACTATATCAGAGGAAATGATGGCACGAGACTTCTGACGGGTAAGATTCTCACAGTATATCAGAGGAAATGATGGCACGAGACTTCTGACGGGTAAGATTCTCACACTATATCAGAGGAAATGATGGCACGAGACTTCTGACGGGTAAGATTCTCACACTATATCAGAGGAAATGATGGCACGAGACTTCTGACTGGTATTATTCTCACACTATATCAGAGGAAATGATGGCACGAGACTTCTGACGTGTAAGATTCTCACACTATATCAGAGGAAATGATGGCACGAGACTTTTGACTCGTATCATTCTCACAGTATATCAGAGGAAATGATGGCACGAGACTTCTGACGGGTAATATTCTCACACTATATCAGAGGAAATGATGGCACGAGACTTCTGACGGGTAAGATTCTCACACTCTATCAGAGGAAATGATGGAACTGAATTTCTGACGGGTAAGATTCTCACACTATATCAGAGGAAATGATGGCACGAGACTTCTGACGGGTAAGATTCTCACACTATATCAGAGGAAATGATGGCACGAGACTTCTGACGGGTAAGATTCTCACACTATATCAGAGGAAATGATGGAACTAAACTTCTGACGGGTAAGATTCTCACAGTATATCTGAGGAAATGATGGCACGAAACTTCTCACGGGTAAGATTCTCACACTATATCAGAGGAAATGATGGCACGAGACTTCTGACGGGTAAGATTCTCACACTATATCAGAGGAAATCATGGCACGAGACTTTTGACTCGTATCATTCTCACACTATATCAGAGGAAATGATGGAACGAGACTTCTGACGGGTAAGATTCTCACACTATATCAGAGGAAATGATGGCACGAGACATTCTCACACTATATCAGAGGAAATGATGGCACGAGACTTCTGACGGGTAAGATTCTCACACTATATCAGAGGAAATGATGGGACTAAACTGCTGACGGGTAAGATTCTCACAGTATATCTGAGGAAATGATGGCACGAAACTTCTGACGGGTAAGATTCTCACACTATATCAGAGGAAATGATGGCACGAGACTTCTGACGGGTAATATTCTCACACTATATCAGAGGAAATGATGGCACGAGACTTCTGACGGGTAAGATTCTCACACTCTATCAGAGGAAATGATGGAACTGAATTTCTGACGGGTAAGATTCTCACACTATATCAGAGGAAATGATGACACGAGACTTCTGACGGGTAATATTCTCACACTATATCAGAGGAAATGATGGCACGAGACTTCTGACGGGTAAGATTCTCACACTATATCAGAGGAAATGATGGCACGAGACTTCTGACGGGTAAGATTCTCACACTATATCAGAGGAAATGATGGCACGAGACTTCTGACGGGTAAGATTCTCACACTATATCAGAGGAAATGATGGCACGAGACTTCTGACGGTTAAGATTCTCACACTATATCAGAGGAAATGATGGCACGAGACTTCTGACGGGTAAGATTCTCACACTATATCAGAGGAAATGATGGCACGAGACTTCTGACGTGTAAGATTCTCACACTATATCAGAGGAAATGATGGCACGAGACTTCTGACTGGTATTATTCTCACACTATATCAGAGGAAATGATGGCACGAGACTTCTGACGGGTAAGATTCTCACACTATATCAGAGGAAATGATGGCACGAGACTTCTGACGGGTAAGATTCTCACACTTTATCAGAGGAAATGATGGCACGAGACTTCTGACGGGTAAGATTCTCACACTATATCTGAGGAAATGATGGCACGAAACTTCTCACGGGGAAATGATGGCACGATTCTCACACTATATCACACTATATCAGGGAAATGATGGCACGAGACTTCTGACGGGTAAGATTCTCACACTATATCAGAGGAAATGATGGCACGAGACTTCTGACTGGTATTATTCTCACACTATATCAGAGGAAATGATGGCACGAGACTTTTGACTGGTATCATTCTCACAGTATATCAGAGGAAATGATGGCACGAGACTTCTGACGTGTAAGATTCTCACAGTATATCAGAGGAAATGATGACACGAGACTTCTGACGGGTAATATTCTCACACTATATCAGAGGAAATGATGGCACGAGACTTCTGACGTGTAAGATTCTCACAGTATATCAGAGGAAATGATGACACGAGACTTCTGACGGGTAATATTCTCACACTATATCAGAGGAAATGATGGCACGAGACTTCTGACGGGTAAGATTCTCACACTATATCAGAGGAAATGATGGAACTAAACTTCTGACGGGTAAGATTCTCACAGAATATCTGAGGAAATGATGGCACGAAACTTCTGACTGGTATCATCCTCACTATATATTAGAAACAATATCAAAATCTATATCATATCGAAAAGTTCGTTTTATTTTTGATTATCTTTCGAAAAAATCGTCCAGCGATCTGAGTGCGTGGTCACAAGTGACGGATATTGTAAAGCGTTAGACATGATTCGCCACTGTGCCCTGCCCCTCTCCTTCCCTTTCAAATACTCCATCTTAAAAAAAATTCCGCATGAATCCTACTGTTGTATCATAAACCAGTTAATTGTTCACCTGTGAATTAACAACATCTATTACAATACACGACAGACTTTTCGTCTGATTCCCTCAAAATTCCATTTTAATGGCCATATTACCTTAAGATAATAATCAAAATGCAAAACATTCATAACAAACGATACTTACGCAATGTTCGTGCGTGCGATCTCCAGCGTCATTATCTAGGGACATACAGACGATCACTCAAAAGCCACATGACCTCGTTTTTTATCCGTAAATAGTACTTGCTAAATACTCGATTCTGATTCTTTGTGCTAGAATGAACAGCGAAACAAGGAAATAAATTATCCACCACTTAGAATGCATTAAGGAATTCTTTTAATTCTTGCTGCTAATTCTTCATTGATTATTGATTTTTTATCCATATCTAAATGACCAATTTGTCTAAAGGACAAACGAGATTAATCATCAAGACTTTGAATAAAAGTTAAGATTAAACACTCCAAATTATGCGGTTCTATCATGTACATGAATCATTTATTGTAAATGTACAGGTAAGTCCTTTGACAACAAAGTCCGTTAGTGATCCATGGTGGTCATTAAATGTCGATACTGATTCTAACTTCAGGTTATATCTCATCTTACATTGTTAGCTGTCTGCAGTTCTTATCCACTTTCCGGAAACTTCGGCATCCCTCTTAAACATTAGTTTATACCTAAAATACCCTCGACCGGAAACGGAGAACATGAATGAAAAATCACGCTGAAGAAAGACCACACTGAAAATCTTGTCCACTTATTAACAGTCGTTAAAGCTGTTTTATGGTTGGTATTAGATATTTGAAATCACTTAGCTCTGTTGTTCAAGTGCTTCATTAAATGCGATTGAAGCTTTACACTGATTGGGATGGTTTTGACTGTGACACATGTCAAATTCATGGCCGTTTGTTTTTCACATAATAGGGGATATTATAGATTTACGAGATCTTGTCGTTCAAGTGAAATGTTTTTCATGGTTTTTTAAAATTTTTTGTTTTTTTGTTTTGTTTTTGTTTTTTTTATTTAATTTTGTTTTTTGTTTTTGTTTTTTTTTTTCATGACGTAGCAGCCTGTAACTTACAGAAGAAAGAAAAAAACTTGTATTTAAATGTTTTATTTAAGATATCACTTAAACATTTGCTTTTCATCTAACATGTCAGTATAAACAAATTCTGTGTTTCTTTGTAGCATCAATCCTTCCATAGTCATTCTTTTATTTGTTTGGTTCGACATCAAATCCGTTTTCGACCGTCTAACTGACACAGTCCATTATGTTAACAAGATCATTATTTTATCATCAATCCATTAATACTTATTTCTTTGTTTGTTTGGTTTGATGTAAAATCAGTTTTCGATCCTCTAGTTGACACAGCATTAATGTTTTAATACTTATTCTTTTGTTTTTGTTTGGTTTGACATAAAATCCGTTTTCGAACCTCCAGTTATCACAACATCAATCCTTTAATACTAATTCTTTTGCTGGTTTGGTTTGACTTCAAACCCGTCTTCGACCCTCTAGCTTACACAGCATTAATACTTTTATACTTATCCTTTTTTTGTTTTGTTTGATGTGCAATCAGTATTCGACCATCGAGCTGTCACATCATCATTCCTTTAATACTAATTCTTTTATTTGTTTGGTTTGACATGAAATCCGTTTTCAACCATCTAAGTGACACCGCATCAATCCTTTCATACTAATTACTTTGTTTGTTTTGATATAGAACCCGTTTTCGATCCATTAGCTGACAGAGTCCATTATGTTGACAAGAACATTATTTTAGCATCGGTCAATTAATAGTTTCTTTGTTAGTTCGGTTCAACATCAAATCCGTTGACGACACAGTGAGTCTTGTTGGCAAGAGCATTATTTTAGCATGAAGCCTGTGATACTTATTTGTTTGTTTGTCTGGATCGATATCAGGTCCGTTTTCGACACTCTAGGTGACACAGCATCAGTCCTTTAATACTATTTTTTTTCTAAGCTTGGTTCGGCATAAAATCCGTTTTCGACCCTGTAGTTGAGGCAGCATTAATTCATTAATACTATTTCTTTTGTTTGTTTGCTTTAATATCAAATCCGTATTCGACCCTCTACCTGAAACAGTTCATTATGTTGACAAGATAATTATTTGAGCATCAAACCATTTATACTTATTATTTTGTAAGTTTGGTTCGACATAAAAACCGTTTTCGACCTCCTAGCTAACACAGCATCAATCATTTGCCGAAGCAAACTAAGAAAAAAATCAGTATTAAAGGACTGATGCTGTGTCACCTAGAGTGTCGAAAACGGATTTGATAATAAAGCAAACAAATAAAAGAATTAGTATCAAAGAATTATTTTCTTGTTAGTTTGGTTTGATATAGAACCTGTTTTCGATCCTCTAGCTACGACAGCATTAAGTCTTTAATTCTTATTTTTTTGTTTGTTTGGCTTGATATCAAATCCGTTTTCGATCCTCTTGTTGACAAAGCATCAGTCCTTTAATACTAATTCTTTTGTCTGTATGCTTTGACATCAAATCCGTTTTCTACCCTGTAGCTGACAAAATCCACTCTATTGACAAGAGCATTATTTTATCATTATTCCATTAATACTGATCTATTTCTTCGTTTGGATCGACATAAAATCCGTTTTCGACCCTATGGTAGAGACAGCATCAATCATTTGATACTAATTCTTTTGTTTGTTTGATTTAATATCAAATCCGTTTTCGACCCTCTACCCAAAACAGTCCATTATGTTGCCAATAACATTATTTGAGCATCAAACCATTAATACTTATTTTTTGTTAGTTTGGAACGACATAAAAACCGTTTTCGACCCAGCTACTGACACAACATCAATCATTTAATCCCAATTCTTTGTTTGTTTGGTTTGACAGAAAATCCGTTTTCGATCCTCTAGATGACACAGCATCATTCCTTTAATAGTAATTCTTTTGTTTGTTTCGTTTGGTATCAATTCGTTTTCGACCCCTTTGCTTAAAAAGCATCAATACTTTAATACTAATTCTTTTGTTTGTTTGATATTAAATCCGTTTTCGACCGTCTAGCTGAGACAGAAGTTATACTTATTTCTTATTTTTTTTTATTTATTTGGTTTTATATCAATTCGAAATTGACCCTGTAACTGTAACAATCCATTATGTTGACAAGAGCATAATTTTATCATCAATCAATTAATATTAGGTTTTGCGTTAGTTTGGTTCGATATCCAATAAGTTTTTGACCATCTAGCTGACACAGCATCAATCCTTTAATGCTAATTATTTTGGTTTTGTTTGGTTTGACATCAAATCCGTAGTCGATCCTCAAGTTAACACAGCATCAGTTCTTTAATACTAATTCTTTTGTTTGTTTGGTTTGTCATAAAATCCGTTTTCAGCCCTCTAAGTGACACAGTCCATTATATTGACAAGATCTTTATTTTAGCATCAGTCCATTAATATCTATTTTTTGTTAATTTGGTTTGATATCCAATAAGTTTTCGAACCTCTAGCTGACACATCATCAATACGTTAATATAATTCTTCTGTTTGTTTGGTTTGATATGAAATCCGTTTTCGATCCTCTAGCTGCCATAGCATCAATACTTAAATACTAATTCTTTTATTTGTTTGGTTTGATATATAACATTATTTTCGATCATCTAGTTGACACAGCATCAGTTCTTTAATACAAATTCTTTTGTTTGTTTGATTTATTATCAAATCCGTTTTCGACCCTTTACCTGAAACAGTCCATTAGGTTGCCAATAACATTATTTGAGCATCAAATCATTAATACTTATTTTTTGTTAGTTTGGTTTGATATTAAATCCGTTTTCGGCTTTTTCGATTTTTTTAGGCTGACACAGTATCAGTCCCTTTATACTAATTCTTCTGTTTATTTGTTTAACATCAAATCAGTTTTCGACCGTCTAGCTGACACAGCATCAATCCTTTAATACTAATTCTTTTGTTTGTTTGGTTTGACTTAAAATTCTTTTCGACCCTCTGGCTGATACAGCATTAATTCTTTAATTCTGATTTTGTTTGTTTGTTTCGTTTGATATAAATCCGTTTTCGACCCTCTAGCTGACACAGTCCATTATGTTGACAAGAGCATTATTTTATCATCAATCCATTAATACGTATTTCTTTGTTTGTTTGGTTTGATGTAAAATCAGTTTTCGATCCTCTAGTTGACACAGCATTGATATTTTGATACTAATTATTTTGTTTGGTTTGATATCAAAACCGTTTTCAATCCTCTAGCTGACACAGCATCAGTCGTTTAATACTAATTACTTTGCTTTGTTTGTTTGGACATAAAATCCGTTTTCAACCCTCTAGCTGACACAGTTCATTATGTTGACAAGAGCATTATTTTAGCATCAATTCATTAATTCTCATATTTGTATTAGTTCGGTTCGACATCAAATCCGTTTTCGATCCTCAAGCTGACACATCATAAGCCCTTTAAAACTAATTCTTTTGTTTGTTTGGTTTGACATAAAATCCGTGTTCGACCCTTTTGATTACAAAGCATCAGTTAATAAATACTTAATCTTATGTTAGTTTTTTTGTTTTGTTGTAAATACTTTTCCGGCCTTCTATCTGAGCATTATTTTAGCATCAAACCATTAATACTTATTTTGTTGTTAGTTTTGTTCGACATAAAATCAGTTTTTGACCCCTTTAGCTGACACAGCATCAATCCTTTAACACTTATTTTTTCTTGTTGGGTTTGATATAAAATCAGTTGATCAGTCTTTTATAATGAGAGCATTATTCGTCGACTAATAAAGAAGATGTCGCAAAGAATCGTTCGTGGTTTTAAAATAAATACATAAAATACTTGTAAAAGTTCCTTTTTGGAGGAATTCTAATTTTGCCCTGGTTACAACTATTAATTACATGTCGATTTCCGCAAATAGCCAAATGTTGTCTATAGAATTGTCTTAACTATCAATCATCCACTATCATGTGTCGATTCTGACAAATAGCAAAAACAAATTAATAGAATTCCTTTTATGGAATGCATTACAGGGATACCGATTCCTTAAAACTGTGTGAATAAATATATTGTTGTTTATACATTTTCAAATAAACGAATATTAACATCTGTACATAAAATGATACCATGACCTTTTCAACATAAACTACTCTCAAATATTGTCACTTATGACACTATCAAACTCAGTTTGCTGGTATCTATATATATATTGTATATACCTAAAAATATGCTTACAGTTATACATGTAGCTCTAATAAAGGAACACAAAAAACCTCTCGAGTAACAGTGGTAATGTCATAGATCTTATTTCTCAGTATTAATAATCTTTTGGGAAACAGATAAGATGGATTTTGACTGTGTACTGAAAGCGATGGCGCTGACATTGATGAAAGGACGCAAATATATGGAGTGCTTTTGTCCTCTATCTACAATACAGACTGACAAATAGGGAAATATTTTCCCGAGAAAATGTAGACACCTCCCAGCATCCAATATTGATGTTTATTATCACCGTGGCGTTTACATTGATAGCGATAACAATAATGATATATTCTCCTAGGGATCTCTTTATAATTGTGATAACAATTTTTTGATTGAAAGAAAAAAAATTTACAGAATGTTACAAAACAAAGCTTTTGTATTATTTTTCATTTGAGAGTAATTGTTTGCTCACATTTATCTAAATATTCTGAATTGTTTTGCTGTATGGGCAATTCTACCGCACTGACAGAACCGACAACGGTCTTGGACGTGTGGGGATAGCAGGACAAACACTAATACTCGCTGGTCATAAAGTTAATGCTTTAATCTGCGCCGACTTAACGTGGTCATTTAATGAATCCAAACAGGTTATATGATGCTTCTATAATGTCGAAAGGCGGCGAAATAGATGAAACACGTCCATGTAAAGGGCATGGTACGATATCAATATCTAGACACAAAACATTGGAGATAATGACTTCGTACGTTTCCGAATACTACCTGGCTGTGGGTCCTTATACACTCCATGAAACGGTATACACTATTGTTACCTGTTTACAAATTCACTTGTGTGTTTTATCTGTTGTGTACCTTCACAGCCAACGGAATCGTATACATTCCCTTGACGAATCAGTAATCATAGTTCTTTAATAGGACTTTTAGGACAATAGTTAATAGTAAGACATTATTTCATAAACTCTCTATATGCTCCTCCTAGCCTTACTATACTGGCTTATATCTGATATCTTTTCCCTTTGTTTATTAAAAGATGCCGGGCAAAAAGACCAATAACGAAAAGACAAAAACCCGCCAAAGCGAAATATCTGAGAGTAGAGGGTTTGTAACGCTTTGTATGACGGAATGAGGGCGATTGCATGTCATTGTGAGACTGTATATGTGTGTTGTACGTCATTGTGAGACCGTGTTTGTGGGTTGTTTATCATTGTGAGACTGTATCTGTATTTATGTGTTGTTCATCATTGTAAGACTATCTTTGTGTTTAACGTCATTTCTATATTTTTTTTTCGTTTGTTACGTCATTGTGAGTCTGACTGTGTGGTAATGATAGTTCATTGGTTTCGCACATACCAGTTGCTATTTGAAGCTGAATTCAATGTAATGTGAAGGGACTTTAAGACGTCTGGCTATAAGTTTTCGTCTTACGGTTTGATCGTCAATCGAGTGTCTAGCACAATCCGGGTTGCCCTAACAACTCCTCTGAAGCTTGAAGATTTACAAATCTGATTTATTTGGAGGATGTACTCATGACTTCATCAAAGATATTCTGGTCGATAATCGGCCCTAAAGGATGCATAAGTACAAGATATTACATGGCCGACCTACCGAGTCCACATTTGAGCACGTATACAAAGCAGCAATGGGAATGTTACCGTCGTGGTAGGTAGAGGTTCTCAGCATCTTTGAGTGGACATTTGAGATCTTTACTCGCAGCCTCAATCTCCATCCCAGAGTGCATATGGAATTTATTGCATTGGGGTTTGAAAAGTCAAGGATCTCGGAGATTTATTGGCTGTTTATACCTCGAGCACGTCACTAACAACTACAATAATACACCCTCGGGGTCGAAACCGTAATGTTGGCTGTTCTAGGGATGGTTTGTCTACAGTACTAATGCTATCGACGCTAACCTGTGTCGCTGTACCTTTAATAAAAGATAGCCGTCATCCTTTTTTAATAAAATGCTTAAAATGTACATGCTATCACGTCACTCTCATCTAACAATTCATTGTGATGAACATTTCTGAAAGAGCCACACAATAGACGTCAGGAGTAGGCACAACACGAAGCAGTTCCAGTCCAATCCACGATTTGTTCGTGCTGAGAGTTGTTAACACGTTTTGGATCCAAGTGATCCGTCATCAGAACAACAATATTCAATTATTACGTCATCAATCATGATAAAAACAACATGAAATGGTGACGTCATGAAAACAACATGAAATAAGGACGTCTTGAACAATACATAGAAGGGATGACGCGATAGTTAGTCCTACAATAGCGGAAATAGATGAATACAACTACAGGCGTAAGAGTGAAACTATTCAGAAGACATCCTAAACGATATCCTGTTATTAGAAAAACAGTTACGTGGTAAACGAAAATGTTCATATTCTGTGACACATAGGTAATGTGAAATTACACTAGAAATATATTATAGGTATAATGGGCCAGGCAAAGCTAAATATATATGAGAGTCTTCAAGGCTATCTATATTAAGGACATTACAGTTCATGTCGTGAATTAAAGGCAAATACATTATATAAAGAATAAAGAATAAAGTAATTAATCAGTTCGTGGTGTGTATAAAAACAGTGCATTATATAGTTAGTGGCGTATGTTTAAACCAGAAGCCTCCGTGGTGTTTAGGTAGGCGATATAGGCCTCCTCTGTGCATAGGCGTATGCTAATATTCGGTTCCGTGATGGCAAGACCGATGATAGATATATCCTCCTGGCGGTGGTTGTTGGAAGTGAAATGCTTAGAAACAGGTTTGTACTGATTGGCTTGCCTAACATCCGCGAAATGGCCATAGAAACGTTCTCTAATGGTGTTAAAAGATTGGCCAAAGTACTGGGGATTGCATTTCCTGCACTGAATCATGTAGATAACACTCCTGGAGTTACAGTTGATACTGTGGTGGATAGGGGTAGTAAGCCCATTTGAATGGCTCGTCGCTTTCGTACAAGTACTCATGAAGGGACAGAGACGGCATGGTTTACGGCATGGGTGACTGCCTCGTATACTCGTAGTTCTGATGTCTGCTTCCACAAGAATGTCCTTGAGGTTTTTTTGGCTTTTTTGTATGTGACCATGATAAGTCGTTGACTAGGTTCCTGACTGCCTGGATTAGGTTGTAAGATGCCTTCATGGTTTTTGAGGGTTTTGGTGAGGTGCTGGAGACGTGGATCATACTTGATGATGAAGGGTACGCATCTTGAAGTTCTTGGTGGGGATTCTTTTAGGAGTTCCTGTCGTTCTAAGTTCCGGGCTTTCTCTAGTGCTGTTTCCAATAAGGGACGAGGGTAACCCCGTTTCAGAAAATGGGATACTAACAGTTAACTCTGGTGCATCTGTCGGTTGGGTGTACAACGATGTACTTAAGGACCCATCATCGTTTTTGAGGACGTATGTATCCAGGAAGTTTATTTTAGGAGAAAGTACTTCATAAGTAAATTTTATTGTATAATGATGCCCGTTGTGACTTTCCATGAAGGCACGAAGGTCCTCGCCAGAGAAAGTCCAAATCATGAACACGTCGTCGATATAGCGCCACCAAACTAGCGGTTTGAGAGGAATTTTGTTTCGAGATGATCCATAAAAAGTTTGGCGTAGTTAGGGGCGCAGATAGTTCCCATACTGGTTCCTTGTATTTGTAGATAGAATCTTTCATTGAATCGGAAACAGTTCTTTGCAAGAATGAAATGTAAGAAGAGTAGGAGTATCCAAGTAGGGGGTTGTTGTTCATGAGAGCTTCTTTAACTGTAAGTATACCGTCACGGTGAGGGATCGCGGTATATAATGATGGTACATCTGCTGTCACCACAAAAATGTTTTAAGTTCACTGTTTTGTAGGTTTTGACGCACGCTGTCAGTGTCAACAATATATGCCAGAAAAGTTAGTTCCATACATAATATACAACGCCGACACACCCATGCCATCCGGGGTAACTACCCAACAGACAACCACTTCACACACAAGTCACCCTAAATAACCACATAATGGACAACCACCGCTCACCTTAGATAATATCAAGCATAAGCTCCGATTAAAGGTATTAAAAGTATAATAAGGCGTGTCCTGGTCAGTTTTTTTTTATAGGTTTCTTTTTTCATATGAGGATGACGTCTACTGAATCCATCACCGAAAAAACACAGTTGAGGATTGAAGTTTAAATGCCTCATTAATCGCAGGAAAGATTCGTCGTCTTTTTGAATACTCTAAAAACATCTTTCAAGAAAACGTCCGTTGTACGAAGAAGCAACCTTCGGTTATCAAACGACATGATTATGTTCCCGGAGTTCAGCTACCTATACGTAAACCCTTTCAATCATGCAGCGATTTTACGGAACCATTTACAGAAAGCAATCAAACAAAAAGCAAAATGATGTAGGAAACATTATAAGAATACATTCAAATAAACGATCAAGATAGATCCAAATACAAAGGAGATACTGTGAGTCAAAGTTTGAATATAGGAAGCTTGATAGGTAACACTTGACCCCTTCTTGAATAAGACTCGGTTTACATTTGACCATTGTCCTTAAGAAGACTCGGTTTACATTTGATAGTTTTCTCAAAGAAGACTGAGTTTACTGGTGACCGTTGTCCTGAGGAAGACTCGGTTAACATTTGACCATTGTCCTGAAGAAGACTCGGTTTACATTTGAAAGTTGTCCTGAAGAAGACTCGGTTTACATTCGTCCGTTGTCAAAATGAAGACTCGGTTTACACTTCATCGATATCCTGAAGAAGACTCGGTTTGCATTCGTCCGTTGTCCTGAAGAAGACTGGTTAACTGATGATCACTGTCATGTTGAGTAGTGGGTTTACATTTGAGTGTTTTCCTGAAGAAGACTGGGTTTACTGTTGACCATTGTCCTGAATAAGACTCGGTTTACATCTGACCGATGTCCTGAATAAGACTCGGTTTACATCTGACCGATGTCCTGAATGAGACTTGGTTTACATTTGACCGTTGTCCTGAAGAAGACTTAGGATACATTTGACCTTTGTCCTGAAGAAAACTGGATTTAATTTTTTTAGCTTATACTTTTTATTCAGTTTCATCATCACACACACATACATTGTACATCTTCAAACTACAGCAAATTTGTTGACCTTATGTTCTTCATATACAAAGCAGATAACTCATTTTTCACCACACACACACTAACAGACAACCCAAGTGCACACTGGTATTGCACATACCACACATATGATACTAACCACACATACAGCAAGATGCTTACATGTACATACACACTTGTATAAACCAGATGTCGCACATACAACACAAACCACCACTAGTACTGATTAAAACAATAATGTATGTACTTGGTATCAGACCATACATCCTCTAAACAGTATTGGGTTATTAATAAAACATATATATAGATCTATAGGAGAATAGTGGATGTACATGTATAATGTATATCTTACATACCCATTGTGTCAAAAATGTATCACCTTGCATTCATACTTCAGCCATAATCAGAAGACATACATACCTTTTACATGTATACTTACTTACAGAAATAGTTTACAAACATTGTCAAACAATTGTGTTGTGACTTATGAGAGAGATAGGGAGTGGGAGAGAGAGGAAAGTTGGGGAGGAAAGATTAGCGAGAAGGAGGGGTAAAAGGATAAAGATAGGAGGGCTGGATAACTGTTATGAAGATAACCATAGGATTAACTGGATTCGGCTAATTAATCAAAGTAGAGGAAACAAGTAAAGAATAATTAATAATGCAATAAGTTTTCCCCTTTTTTCCAATATCTATCAAACTTTTCCTTGGAGTTATCTCCCTTATTGCAATAAATCTTTGTACATTATAATAATCTTTGATTGTGTTTACTAAGGCGTTAATATTAAGGGAGTTATGAAGACAACGCATTATATATATATAATGCTTAATTACAATTAGTATTTCATTATCAATTTTATTATTCAATTTTTATGTTAAGAAACCAAATAAGTAGGATTTTTGTATTGAAGTTAAATGGGATAATAAGTGCATCTAATCGAACTTCCAAGCTACTAAGAATACATAACGGCGATATCGCTAATCGAGTTTTAAAAAGAAAAGAATTAGTTTTAAGGATGTGGTATCAATTCTAAACTGGAACCACTGGAACTTTGTATTCGTTGTTATCAGAAAGGGTAATTTTAAAATGTGGTGCCATGTAGAATCATCAAAATCAAAGACTTCATTCCATTTTTTCTGACCTGAAGGAATAACCTTGCACTTTATTAAAGTGCTATAAAAATATTTTGAACCTTTTAACTGTTTAAAGAAAGGTTCCAAGTTCAAGGGAATAAAAGGATATTCTAATCTTATTTTAGGAAACTCTGGCTCAGGGTTAAATGCTTCACAGCCTTTAGAACACTATGATACTGAAGGAAATTAGCTTGTATATGATATGTATGAGTGAATTCCTGAAAAGTATAGAATGTTCCAGAATTAATATCTTTTATCAGATCATTCACAACAACGACGCCCTTTCTAAACCATTCTTTAATAGAAATTAATTTCTTGTCAACAGTTATTTTATTGTTGAACCATACAGGAGTTTTCAGGAAAACTTCATCTTTGTCTAGTTAAGTTATTAGCATAGTGTAGAGTTTTATATGCTTTAAAAACATCAGACCAGAACATGTTTTTTACATTTATTTTGACAGCATATGTAATCAGTACCACAACTGGCCATAAGGTCTAAGTTAAGATATGTTTTTTTTTTTTTAAATTACTTGCCACTTCGAAGTTGATTGAAAAGGTCTTCTAACCCACCCCAGCTTCAGAGAATCTATAAAGGCTCTAACATTAACCATTTTAAAACCACTATCAATGTAATCCTGGGTAACATCATCTCTTCTTACTTTATCTGTTTTACTGTTCCAACGAAATTCATATAGCAATGAGTTTAATTTAGAGAGAAACTTTTCATCAGGATTTGGCAATGAGATAAATAGATGGTTAAATTGTGAAACTAAAAGTGATTTAATTACATTAATTTTACCAACTGAGCTTAATAATAGTTTTTTTTATAGGAATTAATCAGTGATTTAAGTTTTTAAGTTTTTTGTCAAAGTTAAGTTTAGGTATCCGATGTAAGTTAGCATGAAATTTAATTCCAAGAAGAGTGAAGTGATCTCTACCCCATTGTAAATTAAGTTCAGGAAGGAATTGGTCTGTGCTGAATTTTTGCTGCCAACCCACACCACTTGAGTTTTCGCGATATTAGTTTTCAATCCTGATATATTTGCATAAAACTTAGTCTCTCTAATTGATTCCCTCAGTGACCCTTCTGACCCATCAAGTGCCAGTGAAGTATCATCTGCATACTGTGACAGAAGTATAGGACAACCATCAACATCAATACCCTTAATTTTCTCATTATTTCTTAGTTAAATAGCCAATATTTCTGCACACACAATAAAGATGTAAGGGGCGATTGGGTCCCCTTGTCGACAGCCCCTTTTATTACAAAAAAAAAAAAAAAAAAAAAACCAGATTCCCAGCCTGACTAATTATAGCACTAGCTTTGTTATGTAATGTTTTGACCCAAGAGATTAAACCATTTCTAAAACAAAAAACAATTTAGAACCCTTTCAATAAATTCCCATGACACCGAATCGAATGTTTTTTTGAAATCAACCATTAAAAACATACCTGGGATATCATTTTCTTCTGTATACTGCATAACATCATAAACAAGTCTAGTGTTTTCCCCTTTATAACGTCCTGCTATAAAGCCTGTTTGATCCTTGTCAATTATTTCGTTTAAAACATTTTTTTATCTTGTGTGCAATGGTGCCAGAAGCAATTTTATATACAACATTAAGTAATGTAATGGGTCTCCATCTTTTTTTTTTATAAAATGTCTTGGTTTATCTCCCCTTGAGAAATAGATAGACAACCATTTTTATATCCTAGATTAATAGATCTGTCAACGAAGTTCCCTACATATTTCCCAAAACATTTGAAGAATTCAGCAGTAAATCCATCTATTCCTGGACTTTTATTTTTCATACTTTTCTGACTTTCACTGGCTTCTTGGGGTGTGATAGGACCATCAAGCTTTTCAGAATCACATGGACCAATTTTATTGATATTGTATGGCTCTAAAAGATCATTCAGGTTATTATCAGCTAAACTATCATTTTAATCATGAAGTTTTTCATAGAATTTATAAACTTCTTTCAAAATATTATGCTGGTTTGTTATAATATTTCCATCCTCTAATTGTAATTTAGGTATAACTTTAGAAGTGAAGTTTCTACTTTCTAGATTAAAAAAATAAGCTTTTCTCCCTCTTCAATCCATCTTGCACGTGATCTTATTATGCTGCCTTTGAATTTCTTTTCCCTAATTGACTGTAATTCTCTTTTTTTAACTTCCAACTCCACAATATTTGTTACATCTTGCTCTTCCATAGCCTGAATTTCTTTCTTAAGGATGTCCTCTCTGATATTTTGTTGTTTTTTCTTGTTTGATGAGTAGAATATAGTTTTACCTCTTATATTCATTAATAAGGTTTCAAGTAATAATTGATCATCTATTGTAAACAAAATGTCATCACCTGAAATATTACTGAAATTGTTAATATTATACACTGGGAGACAATATTTGGCCTTTGTCTCAAATATGCAAGCATTCATATTATTAAGGTATTCATGATCTTGTAGTTGACTATTATTAAATCAAAACACCCTTACCAGCTATAAATTCATTGAGTTTTAAGGATATTGTTGGGAAAGAATGATCAGAATAATAGCCAGATTCTATATTTGATTTGCTAGTACTAGATAAAAAGGTTCTCCGAGATTAGAAAGAAGTCTAGTCGAGCTTGCTTAAGTTGGTTGCTTTTCCTCTATGTTTACCTCCTCATATCTTCTTGTTGCTCTCTAAAAATATCTACAAGACCAAAATTATCAATGATTTCTAAAACTTTATCTCTGGCTTTAGGATTATTAAGATTCTTCTATTTTTTTTTATCATAATCAGATTTAGGATTCAGGACCAAGTTAAAATCCCCACAAATAATGACATATTTATTTGCAAAGTCTTCAACCGTTTCAGTAACAATATTGTAGAACTCATGGTCATCATTATTTGGGCCCTATAAGTTGATGAGAGTGATTCTAAAAGATTCTATCACTATATCTAAAGCTAAAAAATCCCAGTATTATCTTTTCTCTCTTAATGCACCTTAAATTCAAAATTATTTTTAAAAAGAACGGCCACCCCTCTTGCGTTAGATTTAAAAGAATTAAACTAACATTGAAAACCCCATTCACTTCTTTTTATTATAGTTTCCAGTTCTGTAGTAAAATGTGAGTCTTGTAAACAAAGAATATCACTGTTTGTAGATCTCAGATAAGAGAAAAACATCCTTGCGTTTATTCTTATCCCCAAGACCTTGACTATTTGCCGATAAAATTTCTATTTCAGCAATAGGCGTTAGCTATGTCTTAAGAACAAGTTTAGTTGATCCATCCCGGAGACGAAAAGAAACAGAGCAGATACTGAAATAGACAACCAGGATAGGAAGAAAGAGAAATTAAAGAAATACTTTGAACATGATCATCACATAATGCCTACTGTATTTGTAGACTTACCAACCTTCAAAATAATAGGTCACATATTTCACAACACGAACCACTCAAAGCAAAGAAACATTCATACCTATATACAACTGTCACAAAATCGATAAAACCAGGGAAAATTCCTGGTGGCATCGATGTGCTGAGTCCGTCACCGATATTGCAATCTATATACATGTACATGCATATACAGTCATCCAAAATTGGAATCTTCCCTCAGAAAGGTGTCCGTGAATTTGCATGCCATAAGAAAGCCTCCTTTTTCTCCCATCAGTCAGAATAGCAAAAATCTTACCGTCCAAGCTATATAAGTTTTTCAAAGTCTTGAGTTTGTAGGCGTCTGTGATGATCAGCTGGTTGATCTTGGTGAGATCTTCGAAGATGGTGTAACCAGTCTTCTTCAACTTCGTCCCGGCTTTGATTAATTCATTTCTCTTCCGTCTGTGGGTAAATTTATCGATGACATCCGGGTCTACCTGTAGTGTATTTCCCAAGACGGTGAGCGAT
>NW_026782655.1:127500-171003 GCF_031769215.1 Ylistrum balloti | reverse complement strand
ATATGTAGATACATGAAAATAACCTACAACCGCATAAATGATTAATCATTATAACTATTTATAGTCTTACTGGTCCTCCTTGTATAACACCACGCTGAGTGACAAAGTTACCCTAGCATAATGACAAATACTTGCTACATGAGAATTTTAAATAAAAAAATATTTATATACCTAAAATAAAAATACCAGCCTAAAGTGCATAAAATTCTGTTATTTTGATACCACATATGTTATATTGGCATAAAAAATGTAAGCATATTGATAACTTTTATTTAAAGCAAAATTTTCTACAAAATAAAGAATATATCAAAGTTTGTCAAGTTCATTTTGTATAGTTGCAATCTCAGTCTATATTTCATGCTGTCTATTGAATGAATTTTAAGTGATTTCAAAACCGGCAAAATAGACATGTAGCAATTTAAACAGGCTTATTGCTTAATTTGCCATAATCATGAAGATTTAATTTTCGTTGTTTTTTGTGCCAAATACTGCTATATTTTCCAGTTTTGTGTAGTACCAAAACACAATGAGTATTTTGTAATTGTTTCAAAATTAAATTCAGTGGATATAACTTAAGATAGTGTTTTCTGCACTAAAATCTTTCCTCTAAAGAACAACTGACAGTTTAGTTTGTATTATAAAAACTGAACAATGATTAAATAATCAGTATTACTGATAACATGTTATCGTCATTCCACTTTTCTTCGTTTATCACTTAACATAACAATAACGAATATAAATTAGTTAAATATTGAATTTATAATTAATAAATGAGGCTAGAAATGATAACCTTATCGGACACCTGAATGTGCAAGTATGTTAATTTCCTGAAACATATAAAGGTATTACTATAAAGTATCTATAGACAATTACATAGACAAAGTTACACTTATGTCAGACATTCTGTATTAATTTTCAAATTACTGCAAATCTCCCATCAAGTTTACTGATAATCATGTCAGACGTGTGCATAGATCGTGGTTGCAAAACCAGGTTGAAAGATTTATCTCAAGGAGCCCGAGCTCAAGTAAGGCATGTATATTTACCCCTAGTATAACTGGCTGCACCAGCTGCTGACTGCTGAGATCATTAGCATAACAGTATGTGTCTCACACATTTCATAGTGTCTAAAAAACCTTGAGTCAGACCATTGTGCCCCGTTTCCTTGGCCTAAGACACATTACCCGCAAGGACGCTAAGTGCCACAACACTGCCTTTACACGATGTTTCTACGGGACAAAGTAACTGTAACCCTTGATGGTACCTGTATTTATGCCCAAAAAAGTGCTGATCACCCTCTTCAAAGATCCCCATGCTGTGGGCAAAAGAGGCGCAACTATGTCAAATTCATGAGCATTGTCTTTCCAGATGGTTTTGTTTTGTACTAGACACTATTGGGCCTTTTTATGGCAATGAAAATGATGCAAATATCTTGACAAAAATTCTTGGAACAGTTGAGAACCTGACCTTGTGGCTTAGTGGAGATGACAATGTGTTGGAGCTGCTGCGAGGTTCAGGGTTTTCTGTGTACATGCCTTCCTAACTTCTGTCAGATCAGACACAGCATGATAAACTTACTGCCAAGGAGGACCGCCAGTTTACTAAGTCCAGATGGTTTGTGGAGAGCTACCATGGTCGACTGAAACAGCTGAAACTGTTGAGAGAGCAACTCAGCTCAAACTATTTCCTTAGTGTTATAGAGGAACTGGTTAAAATTATTGCTTCTTGAATGCTGTACGTGGACCAATTTATGTGTCCACACCAGAGAGGGACTTGAGGGGACCGTCGCCTTGCTGAGTGAATGCAATCCCATTTGGCTCTACCCAACGCCTTGGCCTTAAGGGTTGCAGATGAACCTGACCTTTCTAGGTACAACGATATGGATACAACGATATGGAATATTTAGAAACAGTAACCAATGGATCATACCATTTGAAATAGCACCCAGATATATTGCTGAGCATCTGACTCCTACTGGAGAATTTGAAGTTTGGGTCTATCAGCATGATGAAAATCTTCTCCGAGGCCAAATCCATTCAAGACACAAAGCACAGTCTAAATACAATGTTTAGATTGCGTTAGACAGACATGATAAATATGACCCTGTCAAAGATTACTACTGTGTCTGTCCAGCGGGCAAGCGAACCGTTGGAATGTGCATTTTGTATTTATTGGGCCATGTTCAGCATCAAAATTAAACTAACCCAGTCCATGCAACACTCAAATTCAAACAAGCAATCACTTGCGCAGTTCTGCTATACTAAAACGCAATGTAATGTGCTACAATCTGCAACTGTTCTATCTCTTATTAGCTTCTCAAAGTTCTACAAATTATGGATCGGAACCGACAAAGACAAAACCCGTCACTATTACTGTACATATTCTATCTAATAAGGTCACTTTAATGTCCTTCATCAAAAGATTTGTATAAAGATGCTAACTTAATCTTCAAATTTTGAAACTTGCACAAAGACGTCTTTATTTTAACAAATTTCATTTATGTGACCTTGACCAAAGGTCAAGTTCAGAAATGTTAACCAAACTGATACAAATTTACATGAACAACCACCTTGTCACATAGTAAAACCTACAGACTTTTGGTTGTTAAGCTGTCACTATTTAACAAAAAAAAAAAAAAAAAAATTAGTGTTCATTGGATTTTTTAGCAAATGTGTAAAATGACAAATTTACCGGCTTTCATTTAGGAAGTATGAACATTGATGTGCCCAAAACAGTACTTTTCCCAAAAGTGATGGCTTTTTATATGATTTTTGGCTGCATTTTTCGACATAAAAGAAACGTTTCTCCTGAAATAGTGTGATATGTGGTATCAAAATGTTGGTTGGTACACTGTGCACACATTAATGACATAATTTTATTGGAATTGCCTCATAATAATACACCAAAAGGAATTACATAACAACTACTTTAACATCCACCAAGGTGTTAGTCAAGGAGCTCCCATTTTATAAGAAATCAATTCCGAGACTAACTTTTCCGTATTTAAGCTTCTGATTCCCATATCTGTTAATGGTTATCATATTTTGAAATTCGAAGTGGGGGCCGATGCTAATGTTAAATTACCATATATGTTGACCCCAACGTTCAGGGTCAAAAGATTACAGTAGCAATTTAGAGGCATCTAAACGATCCTTGTAACATAATTATCTTATATTAACACCATTTCATCTAAAGCTAGCTTTTGATTATCAATAATGATAATTTATTAATAAATGAGTTAATTGGAAATGCTTTACAATTTTACAATTGCATGTTTTTATAAACACAACCCGAAGCAAATTAAAGTTTGACATTTCGATGTTTTCAATGTTGCCCTCATCAGACAAATAACTGGCGTAGAACGCATTAGCACTAAAGTGTGAAATATACGAGACGGTACCGATGAATACAACTTTTTCGGCTGAAATGTACACAATGGTAGAAAGTAGTGTGACGAGATGGTAAAAGGGGTATAAAAAAGTACTTATGATGGTAACAATGTACTGTGGTTGATTCGGCTACGTTTTGTTTATCTCTGGTCCCATCCTCCCGTTTCAACCTTTGTTCTCTGAACAGCACCGACCTTGAGTGTGTGTAGGACATGTTGAATCAATGCGTTCGTACCCAACTGAATCCACCAGCCACACTACCTGCTCTGCGTGGGCTTCTGAAAACAGCAGCAGAACATCCCCTGTGACACAAAGAACTGTATTATAATCTCTCTCTATGCCGAATTTGAGCGACAGCAAATGCAAACGGAGGTTATCCTCGATATGGAATAAGAAAAAAAACATTGTTTATCTCCTATTCAATTTTCTTGTCAATTTTATTACGTCTAAAGATTAATCCAATGAATTATACAATAGATCAACTCCATTGCCTATGCGATTCCTTAAACATTTTCATTCTGAAAGAAATATCAGAAATGTAAAAAAGGAAATGCGTGTTCACATTCATCTAATTCCATGATATGCTTATCAATTATTGATCTATTTATGCTAACTCCTGAAGAGCATTTTCTTGTCTGACATTTCGTGGAACTATTCAAGGAGATTTGTTATTACAAAGCGATAATGGTAAAAATATCTTATGAATATTTTTATATATTTTTCTCCGGTAAAGCAATTCAAATTAAACTGTGATATATTTGTACGATATGACATTTCATTCCATTATCACGACAGATGGTGAATACTCGCAGGAGGTAACGACTGATTGAAAAGTTATATATACACTATTATAATTCATTTTTTTCCTATCCTTCCCTGATTGTCAAATTTTCTAGGCAATCTGTCCTGTATCAAGACAAAATATTATATAAAATACATCACTTACTAAGATACAAAGTTATAAACTAAAATCGAGAACAGCAGTGTTAATTCAGGTGTCTCGATAATCCCTTTGGCTGATTGACGCCGAAAACCCTTTATAAGACTCTGCTAAGGCAAAGGGAGATCCCGACAGGACAATATCTACCATGGATACTGAAGGTTATTTCATCTAAAAACGTATAATTAAAACAGAAGACCATGAAAATGTTAAGAGGAATGCAGAGAGTCCTAGTGAATAGAACTGCAAGCTTCTAATTAAAAGGAGGGTTATCTTTATTTTCAATTGTTTACGCAGCGAATCGAATTTACCTTTTACTGAACAATACTTTATTTTTAATTATTCGTTCCTGTACACATAGTCTTGAGTATTAAACTTCTATTAACCTCTGATCCACAGAACTAAAACATGTAACGGATAACAATAGCTAACATTACTACCTTTTGAGGTCGCTTTTATAGCTGATGACCTCGCAGTCTAGTTCGTCGTGGTTATTTTTCGCAACGGGCGTGAAAAACACTGTTTGAGGAAAACGGTGTCCTCTGCACAGATGGTATAATACACATATGAGAATAGTATGTTTCAATAAAAGTTTAGAAATAAGATACATTTACCATCATTCTGTTTTTTGGCCCTTTTTTGAAGCATATTAGGCAACAGTGGGAAATCAAAATAGGTTTGCAATCTACTGTCGCTTATTTAATTATTTAATCAAAATAGGTTTGCAATCTACTGTCCCGCTCTACTGTATCTAATTTTTTTAATTGTGTTTCTTCGATATTGCAGGCAACAGCCACTTCTGGTTCATGGGTTCTATGTCCCCGAACCGATCACTTTGTATTAAGGACCTAACTGGACTCATGCTTTTCCTGGGTTATGTGTGCATTCGTTATGGATCATATACAGTTACAGTGTATCTTTTTAGGCCTCTAATTTTCAAATACATAACAAAGTTTTGATTTACATTTTCTTTGGACATTCTTAAATGTTGTCATATCCTCGACGGAACAAGTATTAACAGGTTTTCAAAGTTAGTCAACACGATATGGCCCTGGATTGACTGGGATATATTCTTTTTAGTCTCCATTTTATCGGTTTAACATTTAAAAAGTTTACATTGCTAAAAAAAACAGAAAACATCTGCTTACTACGGTCCTAAATTTGTGTTGCATTGTCACTTGTGTGCTTTTTGTACAATGTCTAAAGACGTGTGTGTGTGTGTATGTGTGTGTGTGTGTGTGTGTGTGTATGTGTGTGGGTAAGTGTGTGCAGGTGGTGTGTGTGTTTTACTGCCATACAATCAACTTCTTCCTTTATTGTATTTCCGGTATTTCGTCTGTGTTCTCTTTTGTCCATTGTTTTGTTAGAAATCAAAATTATGATACTACTGCAACAGAAGTGAGAAGTATGACCAGATCTAAAAGTAGCCTTTCGAACTTAGAACAATTTGTATAACGTCACATCTTTCCAGAAAAAAACGTACAAGAGTTATTTTTATCTAAAAAGTTCGTATAAATAGTGAATTTCGCACACTGATATGATATCTGACATCTAAAATGAATGACATTTTTTGTTACAGTGCCAAATAACTTTAAATTTTCGAACTGCATATACTTCTAATTAAAAGGAGGGTATATTTTTATTTTCAACTTGCAGGTGTTGTCTGCAAACGAATCCTATTTACCTTTTATTCTAAGAAACAATGACTTTATTTTTAAAAGTTCCATGCTAAAGAGAAAAATTCACAATGTACATTCAAATCCACACTCAAAGAGTTTATATTTGTCCATTTTCGTCTTGGGTCTTGTCTTGAAAGTGAAAATTTTCACTATATGAAAACACGTGATTTTACCTCTGAATATGATTTACATCATTGATATATCAATATCAATGGAAAGATAAACATGTTTTCTGTTAACTTGCATATGTGTCAGGACAAATAAATGTTGTAGACTACTCTTTACCTTTTCACTTCCAGGCATATTTATATTGGCCGCCATTATGGCATCCTCCCTAGACTGGTCCCAAAATAATACCTTTCACAAGATGGACGATTTTTCGGAAAATACACATGGATTCTGTAGTGACATTGTAAAATATACTGGAAACTGTAAGGCATCATCTCGTGTGGCTCTATCGCGGGTGTAATGTGTATTGTTACTTATGATAGATATGATTTACTGTCATGTTTATCAATAAAAGTTTAGAATAAGATACATTTACCAGTTTGAAGCATTCTGTTTTTTCCCGGCCTCTTTTTAAAGCATATTAGGCAACAGTGGGAAATCAAAATAGGTTTGCAATTTACTGTCGCTTATTTAATTATTTGGCTCTACTGTATCTAATTTTTTTAATTGTGTTTCTTCGATATTGCAGGCAACAGCCACTTCTGGTTGAGGTTATGTAGTACTCTGAGTGACTACCAATGACATTTGTTCCTTACCTGTCATGCTTCATGAATATGAGGCATGAAAAAAGTATAAAAATATACACCTGTATCTTTTTAACAAGAATTTTCAAATACATAACAAAGTGTTGACTTTTCTTTATATCTATTTTCTATTTCTTCAAATTTTCGTAAAATCACCTAGGTATTAACATTTTGTTGGGGTTCGAAACCTTTTTCATCAAAAATCTGTTAAAACAATTTACAACTAGGATAGCCGGTAAATTCTGCTAAATTTGTGTTGCATTGTCACTTGTGTGCTTTTTGTACAATGTTTTCAGAGCTCAAAGATGTGTGTGTGTGTGTGTGTGTGTCATTATCTGTGTGTGTGTGTGTGTGTGTGCAGGGAAAATGAGTAAAATTGTGTGTGTTTTACTGCCAAAATTTCCTAAACTTCATGGATTTTTCGTATGTGTACATGAAAATAACCTACAACCGTAAATGATTACATAGACTCTGCTGAGGCATAACACCACGGAGTGACAAAGTTACCCTAGCATAATGACAAATACTTGCTACATGAGAATTTTAAATAAAAAAATATATATACCTAAAATAAAAATAAAAACGTGCATAAATAAAACAGATATTGACATGAAAATGTTAAGCATATTGATAACTTTTATTTAAAGCAAAATTTTCTACAAAATAAAGAGTTTGTCCATTTTGTAGTTGCAATCTCAGTCTATATTTCATGCTGTCTATTGAATGAATTTTAAGTGATTTCAAAACCGGCAAAATAGACATTATCTTTATTTTCAATTGTTTACGCAGCGTTGTTTTTTGTGCCCAATACGATATTTACCTTTTACTAGAACAATACTTTATTTTTAATTATGCAGTGGATATAACTGTACATATTCCACACTCAAGTTCATATTTGGCTTGTCTTGAGTATTAAACTTCTATTAACCTCTGATCCACAGAACTAAAACATGTAACGGATAACAATAGCTAACATTACTACCTTTGTGCAAGGTCCTTTTATAGCTGATGACCTCGCAGTCACTTAGGTCCTTTTATAGCTGATTCGTAGTCTAGTTTCGTGGTTATTTTTCGCAACGGGCGTGAAAAACACTGTTTGAGGAAAACGGTGTCCTCTGCACAGATGGTATAATACACATATGAGAATAGTATGTTTCAATAAAAGTTTAGAATAAGATACATTTACCATCATTCTGTTTTTTGGCCCTTTTTTGAAGCATATTAGGCAACAGTGGGAAATCAAAATAGGTTTGCAATCTACTGTCGCTTATTTAATTATAATTGGCTCTACTGTATCTAATTTTTTTAATTGTGTTTCTTCGATATTGCAGGCAACAGCCACTTCTGGTTGAGGTTATGTCCCCGAACCGACACTTGTTCCTACTATCATGCTTCGAATATGAGGCATGGTTCAGAATATACACCTGTATCTTTTTAGAATTTTCAAATACATAACAAAGTTTTGACTTTTCTTTAGATCTATTTTCTATTTCTTCAGTCGCCACCTAGGTATTAACATTTAAACCTTTGCATCGAAGTTTAAACTGAATCCGGTCCTAAATTTGTGTTGCATTGTCACTTGTGTGCTTTTTGTACAATGTCTAAAGACGTGTGTGTGTGTGTATGTGTGTGTGTGTGTGTGTGTGTGTGTGGGGGGTAAGTGTGTGGTGGTGGTGTGTGTGTTTTACTGCCTGAAATTTCCTCTGCATGGATGTCTATGTCTGTGCCTCCATGTTGTGAACATAGACTCTGCTGAGGCAAAGGGAGATCCCGACAGGACAATATCACTACCATGGATACTGAAGGTTATTTCATCTAAAAACGTATAAATAAAACAGAAGACCATGAAAATGTTAAGAGGAATGCAGAGAGTCCTAGTGAATAGAACTGCAAGCTTCTAATTAAAAGGAGGGTTATCTTTATTTTCAATTGTTTACGCAGCGTAATCAAATTTACCTTTTACTGAACAATACTTTATTTTTTTATATGATTTTTGGCTGCATTTTTCCTGAAACATATCTCCACACTCAAGTTCATATTTGGCTTGTCTGTGCACACATTAATGACATAATTTTATTAACCTCTAATCCACAGGAATTACATAACAACATTTAACGGATAACCAAGGTGTTAGCTAACATTATACCTTTTGAGGTCCTTTTATAGCTGATGACCTCTGCAGGTCTCAGTTCGTCATGGTTATTTTATGTTGCAACGGGGTGTGATTACAGTAGCAATTTAACATCTGTTTGTGGAAAACGGTATTAACCTTTCATCTAAAGCACAGATGGTATAATACAATTTATTATGAGAATAGTATGTTTCAATAAAAGTTTTATAAACACAACCCGATACATTAAAGTCATTCTGTTTTTTTGGCCCTTTTTAAAGCATATTAGGCAACAGTGGGAAATCAAAATAGGTTTGCAATCTACTGTCGCTTATTTAATTATTTGGCTCTACTGTATCTAATTTTTTTAATTGTGTTTCTTCGATATTGCAGGCAACAGCCACTTCTGGTGTGTAGGTTATGTCCCCTGAATCCACCAGCCACACTTGTTCCTACTATCATGCTTCAGAATATGAGGCATGGACACAAAGAATATACACCTCTCTATCTTTTTAGAATTTTCAAATACATAACAAAGTGTTGACTTTTCTTTAGATCTATTTTATTATTTCTTCATTCAATAGATCCACCATTGGTATTAACATTTAAACCTTTGCATCTGAAGTATTGTAAAAAAGTGAATCCGGTCCTAAATTTGTGATATGCTTATCACTTGTGTGCTTTTTGCTAGCTGTCTAAAGACGTGTGTGTGTGTGTGTGTGTGTGTGGGTGGGTAAAAATGTGTGGTGGTGGTGTGTGTGTATTTATCTGCCTGAAATTTCCAATTAACTATGCATATTTGTACGATGTCTTCCATGTCTGGTGCCTCCATGTAACGACTGATTGAAAAGTTATATATACACTATTATAATTCATTTTTTTCCTATCCTTCCCTGAGGCAAAGGGAGATCCCGACAGGACAATATCTACCATTGATACTGAATGTTATTTCATCTAAAAACGTATAAATAAAACAGAAGACCATGAAAATGTTAAGAGGAATGCAGAGAGTCCTAGTGAATAGGACTGCAAGCTTCTAATTAAAAGGAGGGTTATCTTTATTTTCAATTGTTTACGCAGCGAATAGAATTTACCTCTTACTGAACAATACTTTATTTTCATTATTCGTTCCTGTACATATTCACACTCAAGTTCATATTTGGCTTGTCTTGAGTATTAAACTTCTATTAACCTATGATCCACAGAACTAAAACATGTAACGGATAACAATAGCTAACATTACTACCTTTTGAGGTCCTTTTATAGCTGATGACCTCGCAGTCAATTTCGTCATGGTTATTTTTCGCAACGGGTGTGAAAAACACTGTTTGTGGAAAACGGTGTCCTCTGCACAGATGGTATAATATACAATACAAGTTTAGAATAAGATACATGTATTAATGTTTTTCGCCCTTTTTGAAGCCTATTAGGCGACTGAGAGATATCAAAATCGGATGGAAGAAATGTTTAAATCTAGATGGGGAGCCCCCCCCCCTACCCCATCCCCGCCAATGATAAAATTTTATTAAAACTTAACTCGAATACACTGATAACTCTGATAAGTTTTTTTCACGATCCCTTATTTGGCTCTACCGTATCTAATTTTTTAAAAGCTGTTCGGTTGTACAAACTAAAAACTGTACAATAAGATCTAACGCACCAGTGGGAAAAAGTAGGGTAAAACTACCAGTTACTTTTTTAGCCTAGAGAATAGGAATTTTTAATTCCTAAATTATCCCTGAAATTCCAAAAGATGATATTTTGGAGAATGTTAAAACGTTCTATGAAAAACTTATATAAAGAGAATTAAAATTTAAATGACATTGATCTTGAAACATATTTGAATTTTAATGATACTCCTTAACTTACACAGTCTCTAGAAGGTGAGATCACTCTCAAAGAAGCAGGAAATTTCTTCAAAATATGAAGAACAATAAAAGTCCAGGATATGATGATTTCACTGTAGAATTTTAAGAAAACACAGTAGTATAAAGGGAATTAGAACAGAAAATTTCGAGATTCTGACATCCCAATATGCAGACAACACTTTTCTGGCTTTAGATGGATCAGATAAATCACTCCGTGAATTCTTAAAAGAATTAGATATTTTTGAAAATATATCTGGTTTAAAAATAAATGTAGATAAACCGGAAATTATTTGGATTACAAGTATGAAATACAGTAATGATAACATGCTTCCTGAATTTAAATTTATTAGGGAAACCCTAAATTTACACTACTTGGAATTGAATTAAATGTGGACCTAGTCCTGGTAAACTAAATTTTGACAAGAAAATTGTAAAATTTAAAGATTTAATTAGGACATGAAAGAAAAGGAAACTAACGCCTTTGGGTAAAATTCATATCATAAAGTCATTGATGATATCCCAATTTAACCACTTATTTATGACTTTTTCAAATACATGTGAAAAGACGATAAAAGACATTAATATATTCTTATATGAAAAGAAACATTGTTGTTCATAATTATTATAAGGGTGACATGAAAATTTAAATGCTTTCATAAATTCTCTTAAATTAGGATGGATAAGAAGATTGTACAGTACTGAAAGAAAATGGAAATATATTTCAAATGAGAATATTGATATTGGTCTTTTAAACATTGATTAAATATTGGTGGTGAATATGTATTATAATGTACTAGCTTAAGAATAAATAATTTCATTGCCAGGTACAAATTTGATAATTCTAGTGAAATAAAAGAATTACAATAAAGATCATTCTTGACAAAGTGCATTTGTCATAATAAATATATAAATATCACAGGTAAACCTATTTTCTACAAATGATGGTATAGATCAGGAGTACATATGATTGCTGATCTCCTAAAGGATTCAGACACTATTTCTTTCCTAACATTTGAAGAACTTTCACAAAAATATCACTTGCGTATAAATTTTCTTCAGATCCAAGGACTTATATTTGAGTAATTCTTTACTTTAAGTGAAATAAAATATAGAATTTTCTACAAATCAAATACCAAGTTTTTTACAATTGTAACCACTGGTCAATTTAAATGGCAAAAACAAAGTGCACAAAATTTCATATATAGTCATTAAACTTAAATATATAAATATCACAGGTAAACAAAAAGTATGAAAATGCATATTTTCTATCACAAATAACAGTATTAATGCTAAGGTTGAAAATATAGTAATTCTTATAATTAGACCGTTCCTTTATAGAACCAGATGTCTTTATAACATTAATGCATTGGCTAGTAGCATAAAAGATTACAATAACATACAGAAAAATCTATCAAATGTTAAAAAGATTTTGCAAAAGCAAAATTTACTAATACCTGGAGTAAGGGGAGAAATTTCATTCAACTTGATATTCAGTAGTAAACACTAAAGCCTTACAATTTGCCAAATATGTATTTAATACAACTTTTTAAGTTCTTTACACATCTTTCTTTAAAGATATTTTCCAAGCTCTTTCTTACCTTGTGCTTTTATGTATGAAAAAAATTATAAAATCAAGCTTGGGTGGCAAAATAGCAAATACAGAAGTGAAATTAACTTTAACTTTCACCTTCTTTCTTTACTTTATTTTCCTTGATGCAAATGTGTCTGCGTGAGTAATATTTGTCCATGTGATCACTGTCTCCAGCTTTTGCAATGTCCATTTTGGCTTCACCACCGTTTTGGTGGCTATCGTCATGTCATCCATAAAGGCCTTTGGTGGTGGCTGTCATATACCTAAAGCCATGTATGGTCCTCGGCTCATCTACTCGACAGAGATCACCATTAAATTCATTGCAGTAGAGAACAAAATAACAGATATTGTGTATCCAGTGGCGATTCCGACTTCTAGGCGCTGCCATGATGTTGTATAGTCCTGAGCAATGAATTGCATCTTTAATTGGTTGTAGTATTCTTCCTGCACGGGGCGAAATTTCACTGGCACCTTGTACCTCTCTGGGGTTAACCATCTTGTGTAGAAATGATCCGAAGGCGTTTGTCAAATCAAACCACATAACTGCAAGATCGCCCTTCCTCTTCTTCGCTTCCCGAATGACTTGTGTGCTCAACACACCCAGATACTCCTGGCACACCACCTCTGTGGACTTTGATGTCAATATACTTGTTACTCAGCATGTAGTCTGTTATGCACTTTGTTAGAATTGCCAGGAAGATTTTCTCCCTTCATTTAGTAAAGAATATGGTCCTGAACGGCCCTAACATTTCAGAGCCCCAGCCCCCTTTCCTTCAAAATAAAACATCCCTCTGCATAGTGCATGCTGTCTGCCAGTCTTTTTCTCCGCCAGGCTACCACAATCGCCTTGTAAGCCTTGGGCAGTTCTTATACATTCTGTATGGTATACCATTCAGCTCAGGCGCTGATGCCGCTCTTGCCGACTAGCTACCGACATAACCTCCATGCACTTTGGTTCACTGGCGTCTAACAGATCTGTTGGATTATCTGGTGTCATCAGAATGTCAAGATATTCAAGAACTTCCTTACGACTCGGGTCACTGTACATCTCCGTTTCCTCTCTCTTACATGTCCAACTTCCCGATCACTTCTTTCCGAATAATCGTGCTGTAAAGTGGTATTGATTTGATGGAAAAACAAAGCCCTCATACTCATTCTATCTTTCCTTCGGCGTCTACTCCTCCCCGACCCGCGCAGAATCATCAAGATCTTCCTTCAGATTGACCCGAAATTCAGACAGTACAGCCTTCTCATTCTTGTATGCTCTCTTGAACTGCTTTGTTAAAGCCCTGAGATCCCTCCTGATAGTGGATATCCCTTTCCTCCTGGCGATTTCTATTTGTTCTGTTCTTGACGTTTTTTGCTTTTCCAGTTCAAACCTACCCATACTGATGTTATAAATGATTGTTGTCATTGCCTCCACTTTCCTGTCCATATTGCCAGCTAATGCGGTTTTGAGTATAATATCTACATCCTTGTCGAACTGCTCCCATGTCAATGTGTTATTGTTCGTTGGTCACCTTCCTGCAACGCTGCCTTTTCCTCCTTAATTTTGCTCGCTGTGTGTCTTTTCTGCTCCTCCTCTCTATCGTGCACAATGCCTTGTTCATCCTCTTCGCTGCGCTCCTCCTCTTCCCAGGGTACAATGAGGCCGGGATCACTGTGGTGGTCATCCCGGATCTCCTCCTCCTCCGTCTCACCAGATTCATCTGTATGTTGTGCCTGACTCAGAGTTGTTGCACAGCCCATCTTGGCATTATGGATATTCAGCACCCGCTCATTCTTGCACACTTTAACGCAACTGCACACTCTACTGCTCATAGTTGTAGCAATATTCAATGTCTTGTTATGTATTGTTTCGTAGCGATTAAAGTAGTTTCCTTTTCATGGAAGATGCGCTTCGGTGTGCTAAACCTTCACACCCTAGTGCTTAGACTTTCCTGGCTGTATCTTGTCTATCCAGGTCGCCACTGCCCTTTCGCAGTCGTCAGACGGCTTTTTCCGTCAGTCACTGAATGTTCAGAATAAGATTACCTTCATACATCTTGATGTTACTGATGTCAGGCGGTTCCATCTTCAGGTGGATCCTCTATCCTTTGTTGTTTCGGAGCTGTTTATTAAAACCTCCAGAGGTGCGCCGATTAGGGATATCAAATCCTGGCCTGAAACCATCTAGCTTGTTCCACCATATACCACTGATGATGTATACATGTAGTAAAATAATATATTTTCTTTGGGCCGAATTTTCGTGTATATTGTAGCGTCTGTGTGTTTATCATTCAGGAATAACATCAAGTTTGTGTACAAGCACATGTTTCTTTATTCCAGCATGGAGGCTAAAAACAGAATATATAAGCATGCGCAGTCACAACTACAGTTATAGGAATGGCCACAAAGGACATACTGTATGAATGTAGTACATGTACTAATAACCGTAACATGCGCTTGCAAGTAATTACAAACATAACATATATCTATTCACAATTACTGTTTCGTGGACACTTGATTTCATTGATGAACAAAACTCAATAAATCTAATACTTATCTGGCATTTCGTTAACATACGAGTTCGTGGACCAAGGACACTCAATACATGAACGAAAATAAATTCCCAACTAAAGTTAATAATTTTGCAGTAACCATGAGACTATAAGGTGAAATACAGAAATTACAGTAAATATGTATAATTTTATATATAAAGATATATGACAGATATACGGTATGTGATGGACTTAATGATGGTGTCCCTTGCGTGGGGTTAAAGACAGTTTTATAGTCATCATCGTTAAATTAACATCCGTGTTCCTACTGTCGACAAACGGATTTATAGTTCATGTCATCGTGTCAAAAGCCTTTGTTCTTTTACCAGATGAATGAATTAATTACGATTTAATCTTAATTTATGACAGTGTATGTTCTCCGTGACTACGTTCGATGGAGTTACATCCCATAAACATTGTTATCTTTTTGTATTTACTTCTAGCATTCTGTATCAGGTAGGGACTAAAACTTGTCCTTAGTAGTGACAGGATTAGATTGTGTTAAGTTGATATGGTTGTAGGCCTGTCAAATTGGCTCATTATCTGTCACTCAATGTACTAATAACTGACGTCGGTATTTGATAAATTGACAAGATTCTCAATAAAATAACCATAGAATATCATTTAATTTAAACAAGTTAATAAGAATCACTAGAAATCATTGTAATAAAACAAAATTTAAAAGACATTTATTCACACTGATGATACGCATTTGGCCCAAGTTATAGTGGCGCTGTTTGCGTTGTCATATCAGTTTCCGGATTGATGATAGGATCTTTGCCAACTTAGATCGATACCACTTCAACCGAATATTTTAACTAATATACGCCTCCGTTTACAGCACATCAAACATATGACAGCTCTTTATGATAATTTTGATATTTTAAAATTTGACTTTAAAAGATTACCCGTTTCATTTTGTTTCCAAAATGTGAGATAAAATATGATGTGATGACTGTTTTGATACCACCCTTATCAAATCTCCATCAGATATTAAAGACTGATAAATGGCCCTTTATCAGATATCTTGTCTCAGACAGATAAAGAAAGTAACATCATCCATATCAGGCCTCGAACAGATATCTCAGTATCAGACAGATAAAGAAAGTAACATCACCCTTATCTGCCCTCGATCAGATATCTCAGTATCAGACAGATAAAAGAAATGACATCACAATTATCTGCCCTCGATCAGATATCTCCGTATCAGACAGATAAAGAAATGACATCACAATTATCTGCCCTCGATCAGATATCCCAGTATCAGACAGATAAAAGAAGAGACATTACACTTATCTAACATCGATCTGACATCTCCGTGTGAACGGGATAAAGGAAGTAATAAGGAACTAACATTTGATAATATTTTAGTATTAGTATGAGCATACTGTTGATTTATTTAACAAAGTGCTCTAAAATTGGACATGAACAATTCTGTAATATCTATGATTTGCGAAAAGAAGAAGAAAAAAGCTACCAACACAACATAATTTATTAGTTAATTTGCATATGGATACTAGTATATTAACAAACTGAGATAAAGCTCATGGAGTTCCTGTGACACTCTCATCTGGCCATACTTTTAACGATGGTTCAGACTTAGGGTAACGAGTTACTATGTCGCTTGTGCTTCACAGTCTTTATACTGATCTATGTAAACACGGGTATAGATTTAAATAGATGTTACAGTCAAGTGTCAGGTTACGCGAGCAGATTTGTTATCAAATGTCAGTTTGTTCTTCCTTCATATTGACTTTTCTTTTAATTCTTATTTCAGAATCAACGCGGCATGGATCTAAGACGAGTTAATAAAGATTCCAACACATTGATTGTACTCGAAACGGCAAACTTCTTGTTTAACAGATGAGGGTTTACTGAAGGCGCACGAACTGCTGAACGCCGCTGATCCACTGCTGGTGACTGGAAAAGCTTGAAAGCAATACTTGACAACTCTGATGGTGATTGGGAGAGGAATGACTGCGGCTGGCTCATAGGAGTGTTAAATGGTTTATGTATGCGACTTGCACGGGGTGGGGCTAACACTGCAACAACTCGAGGTCTTCGTCCAAATGACATGCCCGGATGATCAAAGATTCTGCTATCGGGACTTACATGATTGTTAGGGAGAACGACAGATTGCTGTGATGTTGAGAAAGACTTCTGTGTTTGGCTTTTGACTCGATCAAGTTCATCATTTTTAAGTCGCGATGAAAGTGCTTCCAGAACAGAAGATATTATTTTTGGTGCTTCTTTCATTTTCTTCATGGAGTTGCCAGCGCGATATATGGCGCGAATATCTTTTAATGGTGCTACATATTTTATTTTTGGTTTTTTAGGGAGTGGAGAATTGAACGGCGAATCAAGTGGGAAATTCATAGGTGAATTTAATGTAGACACTACTATCTTAGCACTGGTGTGTAAGTCCGGAATGATATGGAAATCTTTCTCGCTTCCTTGTCCTGTCACACAGTATTGTCGATCCGTGTCCCATACCAGCACGTGCTTACGTTTCAACACAGGATTCTTGCACTCCCAAGCCTGTGTTGCCTGGGCTGGAGACGAACTATAATGAGCACGAGCAGATACATGTCTGGTGTAGGAATCACTGTTCGCTAGAGGGTATCGGCTATCGAAAGGAAACTTGGCCAGAACATATTCTGGATTCTGTAGCGGATTAGTGATAGCAGGATCAAACGGATAATCTTCCGCGGCTTTCATATTCTGACGAACATCTTCCCATAATTTATCTATATAGCACTGATGGAAGAAGTAGATAGGATCAGAAGGAGCTGTCAGAAGCCCCGACATGCTGCCTCCCACCCACGCCTGAACACCATTGTGATACTCCTCTAAAGCAATGTTGGTCGTGTACACAAGCTCTCTGTTGCTTTTCCTTGTCATCAACGAGTCGACGTTTTCACGAGCGATCAATGAGCCAGCTTGTCCTATTCGCCTTGTTATTGGAGTTCCATCCGATTCAGTAAAATTCATAAATGGACCAACTCTTACAGTTCCTTCTCCATTTCCGAAATATTCTTTCGTCCATAAAATCGATTTTGTTGGGTCTGTTATATGGAAATCCAATGTACAGTCCCAGTAGGGAATCGGTACATGGAGGTAAAACTCCAACCTGAAATAAAGGTATATTTATATATAGGTATAATATAGGTAAATATTTAAGCTTAAAAGGAAGATTCTTATCTTTAGCACAAACTGCAATTTACAACCGCAACTTGTGGTACAGATAAACATTGTCTTAAATAAATCTATAACAAACTGCTGTATTTATTCCAGAAGAAAAGTAATGATTTATAGCCGTAACATAGCATACATTACAAATTTGTATTATTGTTTTTCATCATCAATTACCAATTAAATTATTTTAACAGTAGCCATTGAAATGTCGTTTTCTTTATCAGTGTCAAATACATGTCCTGTTGTTTTCCTTACAAACATTAAATCCCCTCAACACATTTTTCTCAGCATCAGTCTAAAACTGGGACCTTGACAGCTTCCATTTTCTCATTCAATTCAAATACTATTGTATGTGTTGCCTTAAAATATTTAAAGATCGGGTTGTATGTCATATATTCAACAGTTAACACTGTTTTTGTGTATATAGTTTGATGATTACCATAATAAAGCGACGCGGTGCCAACCCAGGAAGGCAGGTCCGCCATTGGTTCCGGCAATACTTTCATCAGAGAAGAAATCCACAATGGTCTGGTAAAACTGTTTAAAGAATAAGACGAGGACTTTACATTAAACATTGAAACTTTATCTTACTTCAGAAATATTTCTTCATTCGGTCCCTTAAAATGAAATTGTCCAAAAGAAAATTGTCAACAAGTTCCTTGCAATGGGTTATAAACTTAGATTCTTAACTCCGGCTTCAGGTATGGTTTCCTGTGAACCAACCTAAATAACGAAAGGGGCGTGGCATTAACATCATTGCAATAGAACATATGATGCGTTATGTATTTGTTGTATATTGTCACAGAATTCTAAAATGTGATTGAAAGGAAGGGGTGTTTATTTGCGCGCAAATGTGTGTTCCTGTACATAAGTGGTATTTATGTATGTATCAATTTCACCATATCCGTTACGAAAAAATAAGGATAAAGTTGTACACTTACACCACTCTCCCTCACTGAATTCAATCGAATTTTCAGAATTTGCCACTCCGCGGGTGAAAGCATCCTGACTTCCTTCCGTGGCTGTACTTCATTCGATACTTGTCGCCTCAGTCTCCAGTGACCTGTTTTCATCTGACGTAACACCTCCCTGAATTTATTCGCTTTTTCTTGTTTCATTTTTGGTGCTATTTTTTGTATTCCTCCATTGCCTAGACACTCAATGAGAGAGATGATGTTTTGCTGTTCTTGCTCCTTGGTGACCTTCCCAAGCGACAATCCTTTATCACCACAGGTGTACAGGTATTTCTCATGCGTGGGGATCTGAAGATCTGATATCTTGTCAAAACACACGACAGACGAAATATGGGTAATGCATATAATGGCACAAAGTACCACGGAGAAAATGCCTACAGCCTGAAAAGTGAAAGAGAATACCTGACATTAATCAGTAATCAGTCTAATAGTATGTTTCTGTAATATCATACCACTTCTGAAACCTTCTGAAACTAAATTCAATGAAAACATGGAATTTAATGAACAAACGAATGATTTACACTAAGACCCATGGAAATGTAGTTAAGTGGAATTAAACCAAGAGGTAAGATAAGGTAGTTCCATCAATACATATCACTAAGCTCAGTAGAAAATAAGACTTCCATTATAGCTATAGAACTTTAAAATGATATGAAATAAAGAAATTAAAAAAAATAAATTAAATATGTCAATTTTATGTAACTAAGCGAATACACCGATGTAATATTTCTCCGTATGAGCCGTTATCGACTTTAGTGACGCCAATAGGTACTGTAAATTCATGGGTTGGTAACCACAAAGTTATCGAAAATAAATCCCAATCGAAAATTAATTATTTAACAGTAACGAGTTAAAAAAAACCAGCAGTTAGCATTGTTAAATTTGAGTCGTAACAGCATGTGATATTATTTAAAGGAAAAAGATAGTTTTCTGCGATGTTTATCAAAAAACTTACCATTTTATACTAAACAATACTTCAATTTGCTTCTATTTCAAATTTGACTCCTGAAACTTGATTTTTCATTTTAATTCGCAATGAAAAACTTCAACCTAGTTTTATCTCGTATAATATAAAAAAAGTTGTGTAACGTCGTATTTACATTGTACTCGATAAAACAATGATATATAGAATGATATATCATGTAGGTACGGTAGAGTTTAGAAATTTTAAAATGATTTAAGTATCATATTACAGTCTGTCTTATACCTACCTGCATATAGTACATTATGTCTATTATACATATACTTTATTTATTATTGATTTTTTCAGACATTTACCATACTTATAGTCACCTGTGTCAACTACCCTATAATCAGTCATAAGTTTTGCCATACCTACATTGGTAATTGAGTCAAAGATTAATCATTTATCATAATTACAGAGAAAATAATTACAAAATTATACACTTATTAATACTACTGTTATAGTTTACTATATCTATAATTTAATACTTTTAATACTGAAAATATTAAACATCTTTATCAATATCGCCTTACCATACTAGCGTCGTGTAATCCGTGCCTTTTCTGATTAATGAAACCTGTCTCCGTATTTTGTATTAATGTTCAACCAATCCGCTTTTCTATTCAGTATATTGGATTTAAATTTATGCATAATTATGTGTATTGAAGCCCTGACTCTAATTATGCAAATGAACTAGAATTAGATCAGGGTTAGACTCGACGTCACCGATACATATTTGAATGTAATTATACCTGTTTATGTTGAAGCGAACTTCCGTTAAAACAGAGAAGTGATTGTTTCATTGTTAATTATCTGAGACTTTTGATGTTAAAACGAATAACATGTATTCAAACATCTGTAACGTAGGACAATGAATTCTGAAGCATTGTTGACACATAAGTTTTTACAGCTGTGCTTTAACAAAGAAGTTGTCTTAAGTAATAGAAACAAGGATGTAACGGCATCGTAAACAGCTGACTGACTGACTTTCTTTATTTCCTCTTTGCAGAGATTTCATCAGTACATATGTTTGTCGATATAATTACATATTAGAGTTAATTCTACAGAAAAAAAATGTTCATTTTGCAGAGTTAAATTTCAATTAAAGTGTTCATTTCGCAGAGCATAATATATACAAATTTCGCAGTGTTCAGCATCAAAACCGACCATCTTTCGTAATCAAGTGCTAAATCCTGCTTACTTCCGAGAATGAAGCTAGTCTTTTGTTGGTCTTCCAAGTTATCGAAAGCCACGTATTCGTGGACATCTAGGAAATTGACATAATACTCAAGTAATCTGTCTCGGCTTGTGAACAAATATGGACATTGAATAAGGAAATGTACTGCTATGTCGTCGACATGTCTTTTACACAATTTACAATTAACGGGTTCTGTCATATAACGATACGACAATTTAATCAGTTCTCCAAGTTTCCACGTGAAACTTGGATATTCTTTGCCGAGGATCCACAAAGGATGGGGCCCACAACTATCCTGAATTGAGCAAAACGTCTTAAGGGAAGGTTCCATCACGATTCGCTGACTCCACTTTGAATAGTAAAATCTGTGAATTTTCTGTGAGGTTTCGTGAAAAAATACTGACAATCAGCAATGATGAAACATCTCGGAGAGAAATATTATTTACTTGTGTTGTTTGGTGTACTGTACACTGACATTATCTACTTGTGTTGTTTGGTGTACGTACACTGACGTATTATCTACTTGTGTTGTTTGGTGTACTGTATGACGTATACTTGTGTTGTTTGGTGTACTGTACACTGACGTATTATCTACTTGTGTTGTTTGGTGTACTGTACACTGACGTATTATCTACTTGTGTTGTTTGGTGTACTGTACACTGACGTATTATCTACTTGTGTTGTTTGGTGTACTGTACTGTATTATCACTTGTGTTGTTTGGTGTACTGTACACTGACGTATTATCTACTTGTGTTGTTTGGTGTACTGTACACTGACGTATTATATTATCTACTTGTGTTGTTTGGTGTACTGTACACTGACGTATTATCTACTTGTGTTGTTTGGTGTACTGTACACTGACGTATTATCTACTTGTGTTGTTTGGTGTACTGTACACTGACGTATTACCTACTTGTGTTGTTTGGTGTACTGTACACTGATATATTATCTATTTGTGTTGTTTGGTGTACTGTACACTGACGTATTATCTACTTGTGTTGTTTAGTGTTGAGTGTAGGGTACACGACGTATTATCTGCTTGTGTTGTTTAGTGTTGAGTGTAGGGTACACTGATTAAGACCCTACTGGCCAGGTTTGATGTACTTTACACGGATGTATTACGTACTTGTGTCGGTGTGTCGTGCGTTCTGCACTGATATTGTTCGGTATACCTGGTTTTTGTGATTTTCCGTCGTAGAATTCGATTCGTTTGAATTATTGCATTTGTTAAAGTCTCACTTTACAAAAAAATAGAAATTCGAATAACACCAGTCATGTCTTTTATTGACATATCGTGTTTTGTGGTAAAATGATTACACAATGAAAACAAATTAATTTAGAGTTTGATATATCACCTTGACAGATATTTTTATTGCATGTTTAATTCATCCAGTAGTTGATCGGCTGACGTACTAAATGATCACGTGACATCCTTATGTCGAACAACAGCATGTAAAACTGGAGAGAATTGATACGTTATTCTCGACCTTTTGCTCTTCAACCAACATCTGTTAATTAATGAATAAAGTAATCAAACTGACATGAAATGCACTTTAATTGATTGATATGAAGAATCATAATAACCATACATGGAAGGGAAATACTCTACCGACACCATGGTGTTATTTCTATCTGAATAATTTAAAATAATATGCGGAAAGGAAGATGTGTTGTTTTCTGTTTTTTTTTTTTTTTTTTTTTGTTTTGTTTTAGTTTTGTTTTTTGGTTTTTTTTTGTTTTGTTTTAGTTTTCTTCCTTTTCGACTGACGAAGACTTTACTCTTTTAAACAGTCTAAATTATCATTCATTAGGATATTTACCAATATATTTGTCATTCCTACCAGAGAATGAATGGCATTGTCGCCAGCATTGTAAGGGTAACCGGAAAACTTTTTTCTGTGAAAGGTGTTCACTATTAATTTCAATGTCTTCGCGAAGATTGAACGCGTGACCTTTGACCTAGTAGCGTTAAGCTCGACTTATTGAGCTGAAGAGAAGATCGGTCTAAGCAATGAAATATCAGTTTCAATGTAACATTCAGAAAAAGAGTGTTTTTCTTATTTGCCAAAGGCGTTTTACCGTCTTTAATGTCTTCATTCTCTCTAAACTCTGTAAACATTGACGATGAGTTCTAATCAACACTGTACTATCCTTCATTCTGAGGTCGAACTGTCATTGGCGAGTCTCAGATATCAATATTTGATTTTTGAACGCTGAGTTGGAATTCTTGAGATCATTATCAAATCCGGCTCTAGTACGCTTGTAGTTCAATAACTTGTTTAATAGGGAAAAACGTATCCTTTATTGGTAGTCAGATTCTTCCTCCAGATATTTCCAGACTAACATAAGGACCTGTCGCAGGTATGTTTTGTTGGTTTCGTTGTTGTATACCTTGTTCTCATTTTAAAACGTTACATTACTAACTTTAGCTGACCAAGATTTACATGGCGGGTGTCTTCGATGGAGCAGAAAACGCTTACTCCTCCGGAATATTTGGCCTTATTCTTCTAATACTTTTTTCAGGAGTCTACGTATATTATTTAAGTGGAGTTTGGGTTACGTTGACGTGGTGGTATTTTCTTGACCGTCTTGACTTGGCTTTCATACACCTGACACTCCTTAAAATGTAAGCGTCTTTCTTACCTGAACACAAAACGTGCTGCTACAACACCACTAATATAACTGTTTCTGGTATAGGACAAGGTAATACGCACTGGTAAACCAAGGATAAAGCTGTCAATCATTGTGACGTTAACGCCCACACCAACTAGATATTTAAAAGTGTAAACTAAAAGGAAATATGAAATGTTGATGGACACGTGGTTACCATCAATGTCATGTTATCAAAATAAATTCTGCTAGTTAGGTTGATACGGAAACAGGTAACAGTCATACTGTGTTGTTTTGTTTTCATTGTAAGTCAATATATGACACATATCTACCGTAATTATATTATCTAGGTTAACGTGTGGTACACCTCCACCATTATAAAGTATCTAAGTTAATGTGTGGTACATATCTACAGTAATTATCTAGGTTAACGTGTGGTACACATCCACCATTATAAAGTATCTAAGTTAATGTGTGGTACATATCTACAGTAGTTATAGTATGTTAATGTGTGGTACATATCTACAGAAGTATAGTATGTAAGTTAATGTGTTGTACATATCTACCGTAGTTATAGTATGTTAATGTGTGGTACATATCTACCGTAGTTATAGTATGTAAGTTAATGTGTGGTACATATCTACCGTAGATATAGTATGTATGTTAATGTGTGGTACATATCTACCGTTGTTATAGTATGTTAATGTGTGGTACATATCTACCGTAGTTGTAGTATGTAAGTTAATGCGTGGTACATATCTGCCGTAGTTATAGTATGTTAATGTGTGGTACATATCTACCGTAGTTATAATATGTAAGTTAATGTGTGGTACATAACTACCTTAGTTTTAGTATGTAAGTTAATGAGTCCGATCACCAAACTATATGTTATCCGTACCATATCAAGAGCGAACTCACTTTGACAAATTATATTGCGCATGTGTAGTGAAACTAGATATCATAATGCGTCTGATTCACTTTGGACAGACCACACAACTATACATCGTCTGGTCTTGATCGACAAATGTAACAACATTAGATGGAACAACCTGACTAAAGAAAATAATCGAACTCGCCCAATGTGAGCGCTTGCGAGCAATATGAAAACAAATATATAGCTTGCTATACTTGAATTAAAAAAAAATCAGCTATCAATCTTGCTTATAATAGGCGGCCAAGTGACCTACGTCCAGGAAATTACAACTCGTAAACAATCCAGAAATAATAACATTTATGTCCAGCTCAACAGTACGTTCCCGAATAGTCGAACATGTGATAAAAAGAATCTTCAATTCGTCTGTATTTGATATGTGATTTATGAAACTCGAAGATATTCCATTTTAAATTTTGGCGAGCATATTATTCCCCCCCCCCCCATTTTATAAATCACTTTATGAATGCTGTGTGCACTTGATTAGCTTAAATGCATTAAAAGGTTAAAATTATATCCCGTTCATAATAAATGACTAATGGTCAGAAGTTGTAATTGTATATTTACCTCTGCGTTAACCTATAAAACTCCATATAAGAAATTAAGTGACAACACACACACTCACACACACACACACCCTCACACACACGCGCGCACACGCACGCACGCACGCACGCACACACACACACACACACACACACACACACACACACCCACACACACACACACACACACACACACACACACACACACACACACACACACACACACACACACACACACACACACACACACACACACACACACACACACACACACACACACGAAATTCAAACATGCATCATTTTCTGTCACAATCAACGCCACACCAACGAAGAAGGATAACTCAAAAACAAAACCAACCGCAAAGTGAATACACTTGATAAAAAGGCGAAAAGCATTAGACCCTGCCAAGGTATTATCTCCACTCTTGTTTTGATAGTGTTTATAACAACAACAACAACAACAACAACAACAACAACAACAACAACAACAACAACAACAACAACAACAACAACAACAACAACAACAACAACGATGGCGATGAGGCGACGACGACAACAACAAATAACAAAAATAACTCAACACCAACATCAATAATGAGATGACGACAACATCAAATAGCATCAACAAGAACGAAAATGACGGCAATTACAACAACATAAATGACAAGACGACAATAACAAACAACAACAATGATGGCAACAACATCAAAAATGATAAAACAATAAAGAACAATAATTACAACAATGACGACAACAACGACATTAATGATGAGAAGACAGTGTTATCATCAGCAACAACAACGACGACATGAAAGTTTTTTTCAAGCCATCAATCCTTTCGAGTTTACAAGTAAGTACTGAGTGACCCTCACAAATATCTTCCTTTTTCTCGTCATTATGGTGAGTTGTATCGATCTTCAAAGACGAAGAAAAAATGGGTACACTGTTTCTGGCTTCGATACTTTTGTCTTTTCTTCCTTTTTACACTTCTATGATAAAAACTTGTACAAATATCTAAAACGTGTACATTATTTATCAAAATCAGTAGATTTAGATTCTGTAGAACGTTGACACACATTTCGATATAACTGGTGTAAATAAATATACTGAGTGATACTGCACCTCCGCTCTCCTTGTCTCCTACAAGTATCTTCAGGAACATTGTGCTTTGAAGAGTGCCAATTTGTTACAACTACCCAATTGTTACGATAAGATTTATAATAATTTGTAACAATAACAGATTGGGTAATTGCTACAAACCAGCACGCTTTATCCTGTCAAATACGTCCCAGTTTGTTACAAATGTTATTGTAACAATTGGGTAGTTGTAACAAATTGGCCTGCTACAGTGATTTCCGTGCCGTCCAGGGGCACCTACCAGGCGTTTTAGCTGTTTACCACGCTGATATCATCCATTTACATACTGACCACACTCGACCTTGCTTAACGTCGACAAAAAACTAGCTATTGGACAATTCAGTTGAAATGTGGCCAGTGTATTCCGAAATAGAAACATTCACTCCTACATCTATGAAGACACCGAGTGTTTGATATTTACTCCGTATGCAAAATTGTTATTACATTAATTAAGAGTTATCTCGCTTCCCGCCTTGTCCATGTATATTGATGGTTTTTTTTTTAATGATTATAACGCAGATTTGTCGTTTTGAACCACAATATTTTCAAAGAATTTAAGTACAATAGTATTATAAAGGTCATATAAATGTAAAAAAAATTAACATTGCATTTATGAAGAAGATACCAACATGTCAACATAATGATAAAGCAAACTCAAATTCAGTACAACTAAGGCAAAATATGATCAAAAGAAACATTTTCTCGGAGACTTCGAAACAAAAAGTACAAGGATAATAAGACCAGGTGTTTCAGAAGAGTAAGGGTCTTCTTCTTCATCGACGACACCCGTCATGTAAATTTTGGTCAATCCAAGTCAGTAATGTCGTATTCTCAAATGAGAACAAGGTATTCAACAACGGAACTAACAGACAAACAAAGCGCATAAAAAGCCAGCAAAAAACGGTGTTTAAATGCATTTTATTGTTAATTTTAGGATTCCAATATAAACGGTGGAGACCCGTATTCTTTACATTAATAGGCAGTCTTAATACCGCAGCATGCTTAGTCAGTATTTCGTCGTTGGGAACAATGCATAATGAATAGATGGGGTTTCCTTCGTTATCAGACAAGCCTAGTTCTTTTTGTTTAAAGGAGACATAATAATGATTAAAGACAAGATAAAGTTATTGCAAGTTATCTGCAGGCACAATAATATACCTAAATTTTGAAATGTAGATTACACATCAGGAGAGAGGACAGCTGACCTGTGTTTTGTTTTCAAGTTAGATTTCAAGCTGCAAATTCTTTCTCGTTTCATCCTTTCTCTGGCGTACTTTTCATCAGAACCTATAAGTATCTTGAAATTCATGTTCCAATGAATGGATGGGGTTTCACGATAATCAGAACCCATGTAGCTTGACATTTGAAAAAATGCTTAAATCACCAGTTACTATGTGCCTAGTTGGACCACAGTCGTAAGTAGAACAAGAGCAAGCTGACAGAGGACTAACTTTAGGGGATTTACATTCAGTTGTTGCAGTGTTGATTTGCAGTTGAAAAGTTTGGATGCAATCGGCTTTGAATAGCTGTAGAAATTACATGGGTGTTTCAGCTTTGAAAGTATGGTGGAATGTTAGCACAGACTTCTGATTAAAACACTGTTGATGGTTATTGCATCCACTCTTTTATTTGCAAACACAACTTTCATTAATCGCCGATTGTTTGGAGGGTGGCGGCTATCTGAACGGACAGGTTGAAAAGCCTGATTTGTGCCACATTACCAATAATTTTATGAAGTCTCCAACCTAATTTCCACATGTCACCAGAAGCAGTTTTAGCTGAATGCACTTGAATTTTTGTAAAACTGAGAGAGAAAGCGAATATAACGTAGTTCGAACATGATGGACACCAAATGGTTTCTGTAAAGTATCCATTAAGTTTTCAAAAATGACTGCATGATTTGCAGTTTTTTGTTGCGCATTTCGAAATTCTGATACGGTCTGATTGACAAAATAAATATAGCAGGTAAATTTTGTAAGATTTTTTTATTGTACTGCAGAGTCCGAAGGTTTATAGTTCAAATCACTTTCAGCGTTTTATTAGTAACATCCTGAGGACAATCCGAGGTGGGACATGTATTTTATAATTGGTAACGTACCTTTGGAACCTATTAATGTATTATTATTATTATTATTATTATTTACTGGGTGCCGACTCATCCAGTATGCTATTTATTATTTCCTTATCAAGCTAGAAAGCTACTGGGTTAGAAGTGCTCTCTGGTATCTGGTACAAAGCTGTCCGCCAGAAGCACTCGCCCAGTGGTACAAAAAAATCGAGAAAATCCCAAGTAAGGTCACAAAGTTCAGGAACAGGAGGAAGGCATCGGCTAGGATGTCCTGAAATTCCTTGAGGAATTTTCATACAAGATATTTTCAAGGAGATATTAGCTGAGGAAAATCTGGGCTTGAGGAAATTTCAAGTTGAAATGTTTTATACAAGTGGGGCCAGGAGGACATCAAATAATACAGTATTCTAATTCACGTCACTCTGCCCTTATCAAAATGGAAACATTAATTTGCTACACTCTTCCTCTGACGGAATATCCTCATTTTAACAAAAATTTGACCGACCCCGACAGAAGTAAAAGTGCATGCATGTGTGCTGTTTTATATAATAGCTCTTTTACTAACTATGGCAACCAAAATGACTTGACAGAGTTACTTCCCTTCTCATATGTCTGTGAGACGGTTACAACATAAACGCCGGTGAACCGCCCATTTTTTTTTTATTCACATCATGTGTATTTACTGTGGGTCGGAGTTATTAGATAGATCCGACATGACGTGGCCACGAGCGAATCTAGTTTTGTACAATAAACAATTAAAAACTACACTAGCGTTTCGCCGAAAATCTATTGTGTAACGACAGCTGAGAAACGGACTTGTCAGTCAAAACACGCACTTAATCGCCCTGTAAGTAGATGGATGACTGTTATAGGAAAAGTGCTAATTTTAGGTAGTCAGACCTAAGATAACATGATACAAAAATTTCGTGTTGGTTTTATCATAATTGATGTATATAGACAATTTCCAGTCTTCAATCTGAAAAAAGTATTTGAATAAAGCTCCGTAAAATTTAGAAAGAAATGAAAATAAGTTAATGAATAAATAAAAAAATGTGAACAATAATGACGCACGAAACCAGCGTTTGAAGTATGATCAATGCAGTTATACATCATCTTGACTGAGCATTTGCCATGAACAATATATTTTATATTTTAATTTAAAATCCTTGTGATAAGCTTTAAAAACTTTTCTTCTATCAATTTAAGGATCTTTTGAGCAAATGTTGACGTTTCAACCCTAATGTATACGTTGAAAACCTTACATTTATGCCCTAGGTTTACACATGTAAAGAATGGGTTACATGAAACTCGAGCAACCTGCTTATGTTGATGTTTGATACGCCACGTTGTTGAGGATTACTTTTTAAACTCGTTTGATATTTGTACACATGACTCAAAGACTTAACGCATTCTTAACATTCATACAAATAAGATAAAGCAGAAGCAAAAGACTGAACTAGAGAATAAACGATTAATTTTGTGAATGTTGAGGTATTGATGCCTAAGGCTGTTTCATCACATATGAAACCACAGTCTGGAAAATGTTTGTATTTGCGCATTCGTCAAATTTTCCTCAACAAACCCGTCACGTGATTGATCGTTTTCATCCGTGCTGTAGATAAAGGGGAAGAGATATAGGTGACAAAATAACGTCATTGATATGGGCATGTGAAATGGCGCCGATTCATCATCAATATGGCAGTTCAAATAGAACTGATGGATAACACTATCTACATTGAATATTTCATTGTAGTTGAAATCATATCTTAAAGGCTCAAGACCTCAAGGGAATGAAAAATAGTAATGAATTAGTGTGTTAAGGCAATTATGTTCGCTATAAATGACAGAGCTTTGCAAGCAAAAATCATACCGCGTTTGTAACAACCATATCTTTCATAACATGGATGATCAAGGCTTAATTGTTAGACCTTTGTGAGAGCTAACTAAACACTAGGCACAATGACATCTGTCTATTATATATACATCGGGGGTTCCATTTGCCATCTCTCGTAAATTATTTCATTTTCAATTTTCCAATAATTTCCTAAAACTAGAACAGAACAGTTGATAAATTTCAAAATCTCAGTTTCTTTGTAACTTAAATTATCTTATCTTTAATTTAAGAGTTTCATCAAAACTTCTTTTCTTGTTTCTTGTGATGTTGTTGTTTTTAAGTCTATATTTGTAAAAAAAAACCACAATAATGATAATGATACAAAACCATATTCAATATGACCAGATAAAAACAACAAAAATATGGAAATGTTCAGGAAATTTTAATTCGGACTTAAAGTTGATTAACTAGCATAAAACACGAAGAAAAGACGGATAAACACAGAGACCTATGAAAATGTGTCAAAATCAAAATCATCACGGTTTTTCAGAAAGCTCTTTGATTTAGAAAAAAGAGAGAAGAAAACCGCTTCAGTTTCATTCACAATACCGCCGTTCACCTTTCTTAGAAAATGGAGTTCTCATGACAAAAGAACGATTGCGTTCTTCTTGTTAAGAAAGAATAAAGATTGTGTACAAAATGGGAAAACCAAATATACTTATTGAAGAAATGACTTTATGAAAGTTTGCTGAAGATTAGGCAAAAACTGGAGTTATTTACATCCAAATACCATTAAGTTCACTCTTAAGTAAACAATTAAACAATAAGATTGTAACCCTGTGTTGAAATGTTTGAAAAACTGTAATATTCAGGATAAAAAAACTACTACTAGTTTTAAATGTGATGCGTGTCTTACTGTAGTCCTTGCACAATTTCATTGCCATCCTAGTTTAATTGATATATTTTTAAACTCATTTAATGATTTTACACATGACTCAAAGATATTTTCTAAAACATAATTTTGTTTACATATATGCACGAAAAAAAAAATTAATCAAAATAAGTAATAGCTTAAACATGAAACGGATATAATAAATTTTTGTGAATGTCGAGGTATTTTTTGCCGAAGGCTTTTTCATCACTTATGAATAAATCCCCAATAAACCTGTCACATGAGTGATCCTTTTCATAAGTGCTCTAGATTAAGGCTAACCCAAGTCGGCCATTGTTGTACGACAAGGCGTGAAGACACGGTTCTGGGAACGAGATATATTCATTTAATTTCCAACACAAATATATCTTTGAGTTCAGTAATGTAATCCTCTATAAATCAATCATTTACATTGGTCTTTATTGCTATCACACAATAACGGAAAAAAATATCTACCACGTTATGTACGTCATCTTGACCCATGGGGCGGCACCAGAGAATAACAAAGAAAAGAGTCCATTATGAATGTCAAAAAATTTGTAATTTGTTATTTAGTTATAAGGATTGTCTTTAACATGTTTTTGCTACTGAGCCATCACGCACACACACACACCTCCCCTCACACACACACACACACACACACACACACACACACACACACACACACACACACACACACACACACACACACACACACACACACACACACACACCACTCACACACACACACACACACACACACACACACACACACACACACACACACACACACACACACACACACACACACACACACACACCCACACACACACACACACACACACACACACACACACACACACACACACACACACACACACACACACACCGTTAAAAAGCGGAGCGTGTTTTTTTCCCCTTCGTGATCAAAAAGATGGTTCGTGATACAGTTGAAACTCGTTGTCTTTAAATCGCTTGAGTCGAAATTCCGTTTGAGTCGAATTAATTTTCAAGTCCCGATTTTTTTCCTTCTATATCTTTGTAAATTTAGTTCGAATGACTCGAATTTCAGATTTCGTCGAAATTTCGATTGAGTCGAAGCGATTTTTCAATCCCTTCAATTGTCAAGCAAGGATAAAATCATTCGTTGTCTCGAAATTAATTTTTGTCAATACATTGGCACGTCTTCTGACGAAATCGGTACATATACAGAGAAGAAAGTTACCTGTGTGTAACACATGGCTATTTACGGTGTATTGGCCTATCGCACACACAACACTTGGTCTCTGGCGCTTAATTATCCAATCAAAGTTGGGTTTCTTAATAAGTGTCACTATCCAGTGACAGTGACTTACCTGTACGTTAAAAAGTAGAGAATTTACACGACATGAAAACATTAAACGAAACCGTCAAACCAGTACGAACTTTTTGACGAAATACGATCCCCACATTTCCGAGAGAAAGTAATCTTTAGCTTGTTTACTAACGGACTGTTATCGGGCACAATGTTAGATTTAGTGTTTGGACAATGAAGTGCTGACAATATTTTCCATCGTTCTGTTAGGGTATCAAAAAGCAAATTTTAATTTCGTTTTATCGTCATTGTAAAAATAAATTTATTTGTTTATTTACTCCTATTTAAAATAACAGATTAAACTACACTGTTTGCATGCATCGTAGCCCTACGTATTTCAACCGTAACCCAACGTCAGAAAACTGATATATTTATATACGTCCTTTGAATCGAAATTTGGATAAGCCGAAATATTTTCCACAGTCCCTTGAATTTCGAGATAACGAGTTTCAATAGACCCATCACTGAAAGCTGTTTAAGATTGACGGGGAGAGTTAGACCCGGTCAGTTCCATGTTTAAATGTTGCCGGAGAGATTTGGACCGAGTCAAGTCTATCAGTTTAAGATTGACGGGAAGAGTTAGACCCGGTCAGTTCCATGTTTAAATGTTGCCGGAGAGATTTGGACCGAGTCAAGTCTATCAGTTTAAGATTGACGGGAAGAGTTAGACGCTGTCGGGCCTATTAATTACAATTAATTAAATATTGACGAAGAGAGTTAGACCCAGTCAGGTATACGAGTTTAAAATTGATGGAGAAAATTGTCCCCGTCATGTCTATGTACTGAATGTTGACGAAGAGATTTGAACCCTGTCAGGTCTCTGAGTTAAATGTTGACGATGAGATTTGAACCCTGTCAGGTCTCTGAGTTAAATGTTGACGAAGAGATTTGAACCCTGTCAGGTCTCTGAGTTAAATGTTGACGATGAGATTTGAACCCTGTCAGGTCTCTGAGTTAAATGTTGACGAAGAGATTTGAACCCTGTCAGGTCTCTGAGTTAAATGTTGACGAAGAGATTTGAACCCTGTCAGGTCTCTGAGTTAAATGTTGACGAAGAGATTTGAACCCTGTCAGGTCTCTGTACACATGTACTTCGTGATGTGTATGAATTTAATGTTGACGGGAAGATTTTGACATACTAAGGTCTATTAGATTTAAACTGAACGGAAGAATCAACAACGTTAATTCTGTGAGAGAATTTTACTTCAGCATATCTATGAATTAAATGTTGACAGAGAGAATTGGACCCCATCAAGTCTATTAATTAAATGATGGCAAAAGGAATGGGACCCCGTCAAGTCTATGAATCAAATGTTGACATAGGGAATGGGACCCCGTCAAGTCTATGAATCAAATGTTGACATAGGGAATGGGACCCCGTCAAGTCTATGAATTAAATGTTGACATAGGGAATGGGACCCCGTCAAGTCTATGAATCAAATGTTGACATAGGGAATGGGACCCCGTCAAGTCTATGAATCAAATGTTGACATAGGGAATGGGACCCCTTCAAGTCTATGAATTAAATGTTGACATAGGGAATGGGACCCCGTCAAGTATATGAATTAAATGTTGACATAGGGAATGGGACCCCGTCAAGTCTATGAATCAAATGTTGACATAGGGAATGGGACCCCGTCAAGTCTATGAATTAAATGTTGACATAGGGAATGGGACCCCGTCAAGTCTATGAATCAAATGTTGACATAGGGAATGGGACCCCTTCAAGTCTATGAATTAAATGTTGACATAGGGAATGGGACCCCGTCAAGTCTATGAATTAAATGTTGACATAGGGAATGGGACCCCGTCAAGTCTATGAATTGAATGTTGACTCAGGGAATGGGACCCCGTCAAGTCTATGAATTAAATGTTGACATAGGGAATGGGACCCCGTCAAGTCTATGAATCAAATGTTGACATAGGGAATGGGACCCCGTCAAGTGAATTAAATGTTGACATAGGGAATGGGACCCCGTCAAGTATGAATTAAATGTTGACATAGGGAATGGGACCCCGTCAAGTCTATGAATCAAATGTTGACATAGGGAATGGGACCCCTTCAAGTCTATGAATTAAATGTTGACATAGGGAATGGGACCCCGTCAAGTCTATGAATTAAATGTTGACATAGGGAATGGGACCCCGTCAAGTCTATGAATTAAATGTTGACTCAGGGAATGGGACCCCTTCAAGTCTATGAATTAAATGTTGACATAGGGAATGGGACCCCTTCAAGTCTATGAATCAAATGTTGACATAGGGAATGGGACCCCGTCAAGTCTATGAATTAAATGTTGACATAGGGAATGGGACCCCTTCAAGTCTATGAATCAAATGTTGACATAGGGAATGGGACCCCTTCAAGTCTATGAATTAAATGTTGACATAGGGAATGGGACCCCGTCAAGTCTATGAATTAAATGTTGATATAGGGAATGGGACCCCGTCAAGTCTATGAATTAAATGTTGATATAGGGAATTGGGCCCCATTAGGTGTACAAGAGAGTTGGGTCCTTGCAGGTCTATGAATTAAATGTTGAACGAGAGATTGGACCTTGTCAAGTCAGTGAATTTAATAATTACAGATATACAATTCAATTCTTTTATTACCTTAGACCTTCCGGCCTATCAGTCACAAAACGATATAAACAAATTACAGCATGGCCTAACATACATATATAGAGAATGATATAGTTAGAACACCATTGGGATTGCAAATTGAATGTTGACGGAAAGATTTTGACCCCGTTTTGTCCTTGATTTTAAGATTGAAAGAAATAATTTACCCCGTTAGGTCTTGTGAAATAATGTCATCATATTATGCCCTACTTTTATTGAATGTGAATTACATGTATATGATTCTGTTAACATGTTGGAATTGTCTTGGTTACTATTGAAATACACAGCTAATTAAACGGTATTGATATCAGATTGACTAAAATCCCTGAACATTACAAAAGCCTGTCGTATACCACCAACTCATGATACCTACCCAACCGCAGCAAACATCGCGTTTACTATCTATCTCTGTACTTAATCCTGCAATTACAGCGCGCATGCATGTTTTGTTGTCATGTCAACATCATAAACATCCTGAGCTAATATCTAAATCGTTTTTTTTTAATGTAAAACTTTGTGTTTTAAGGCGACAAAACACACTTTTAGACAAATGTTGAAGTGTTTGAAAACCGTTTGAAAAAGACGCTATAATAAGGAATTTAGTATAGTGCCTTACTGCTGTCCATGCTAGTGTATACATATGTTAAAGATGTGTTACATATAACTCAAGCAACCTTCTTATGTTGATGTTTAGTAAGTCACGTTGTTGAGGAGTTTCGTTTGATGATTATTTTTTAAACTCGTTTCATACTTGACTCCAAGATGTCTTATAAAACGCATTTTAACATTCATACAAATAAGATAAAGCAGAAGCAATAGACTGAACTAGAGAATAAACGATTAATTTTGTGAATGTTGAGGTATTGATGCCGAAGGCTATTTCACCACTTATGAAATCACAGTCTGGAAAATGTGTGTATTGCTATATCTGCTTCATTTTCCTTAGCAAACCTGTCTTGTGATTGGTCGTATTCATCCGTGCTGTAGATAAAGGGGAAGAGATATAGGTGATAATGACGTCACTGTTGTGAAATGGCGCCGATTCATCAGCAATATGGCAGTTCAAATACACCTGAGGGATAACACTATCTACACTGAACAGTTCATTGTAGTTGGAATCTTTCCTTAAGGACGTAAAGCACGTAGAGAATGAAATAATAAGAAGGGGAAGAGTTTATGATTATGTTAAGGCATTTATGATCATGATAAATGACAGATCCGTTGTAAACAAACATCATATTACATTTTTAACGACTATATCTTTCATAAAAGAATAATCAATGCTTAGTTGTTAGACTTATATTCATTTATTTAAACTAGAACAGAACCATTTATCAATTTCAAAATCTCATTTTATTTGCAACTTCAATATACCAGAAGATATTGTTATAAACATTGACGATATATCTAATTCAAACGTACTGTTGACTGACACGAACGGAAGTAGTTTATGGCATAATTTTTTCCCTAAAATTGAAAATCATAAGCGTGACTTTTGATTTAAAGAGTTTCTTTTCTTCTGATAATCAACATGCATGATGGTGTTGTCCTTAAGCCTGTGCTTGTTCAAAATACAATCATTATGACAATAAGAATAATAATACAAAATGATATTCAATCTAACCAGATAATAACAATAAAGAAAATACCGACATGTTACCAGAATCTTAATTCAAATACAAAATTGATGAAATTGGTTTTAAAAAAATCAGGAAAATGGCAACATAATCATGATTCAAATTCAAATTCAATAAATCTAGGGCAAAATAAGAACAAAAGAAATATTTACTTGGCGACTCTTTCAAAAGTACAAACAGATAAAGACCAGAGTAAGAATTTTCTACTTCATCGAGAACACCAGCAATGTAAACACATCTTCGTGTCAAACAAAGAAATATTTCCCAATGACATCACTATGGCGACCATAATTATTCCCCATAATTTTCATCAACCAGCATCTTTTGATCCCTTGTGTTTCGAGTTGTGACATTTAAATACCATAGGTTGGGGATATCAAGATATGGAAAATTCACAATAGGGAAATTGAAATCATCACGTTTATCATACAGCTTGATGGAAAGCTGCCCATGTTGGTTTCGTTGTAGTAAAAAACCAAAACAAGCAGCTGATGAAGAAGAGTCTGTCGTGTCTTTGATTACCTATTCTGATGGATGTATACGATGGACATAGTCAATATATCTGAAGGGGAAATCAAACGTCTTGACAAAGTCTTTGTGACCTGTTTTAATAAGCTCTACAATAAATTCAGCTTAGATTGAAAACAAAGAGGGCGCTGTTAATTCCAATAGGTATGCCAATATTCTGTTTGAAGATCTTACCACCAAACTCGACGAAGATGTTTTCAACCAGAAACTCGATCATTTTTATGATTTCGTCCTCCGTATATTTCTTCTCTGATTTGAACGTAATTTTGTTTGTACTTCCGTTCACCTTTTTTGGAGAAGAAATTTCTCATAACAAGAGAACGAAGGAGTACCTTCAGTTTCGAATGAAGAACGGTGGTATGGTTTTTAGAGGAGGGTGTTGACTATTGGTCAAAGCCTCTTCGGAGTTCTTCAGAATCCACATAGTATTCCACTTCTTGACTAAACAGTATCACAATGAGATTGTAACCCAGAAATGATAGTACTTAGAATGGTGGTTAGTGGTTTAAACAAGGGCTTGGTTGAACAATAAGGTGAGCTACTATAAAACGTTGTTTACATGTATCATTGTGAAATTCAGGGATCCAGTATAAACAGGGGAGGTCCGTATCTTTATCATTAATAGGCAATCTTAGCTGAAGCATGATTAGCTAATATTTCTCGTCTTTTACAATATAGCATACTGTATAGGTGGGGTTCCCTTATCAAGCAAGCCCAGTTCTTTTTGTATAAAGGAAATGTAATAATGTTTGCAGACAAGACACACGTTATTCGACAACTTATCTGCAGCCACATTTGTAAAACAATTATTAATTGCAGATGTATTTACGATCACACGTCTCGGTGATAGTCAGAAATCGGCATTAGTTTGTAAAATCACGATATTGGTAATCTAGGCGCACCGGTATTTTTTTTTGTCACGGATAATGTATTTTGAACATTGATCGGAGGCTTAAGGAAGGTGCCCTAGTAACCCTCTTACTTTTTTACGGCTATGTATATTCAATACAAAATATATTACAATTAAACTTTCATCATATAATGACAAACATGTCACTAATTATCCTGCATATCAAGAAAATACCACTCAAGATGATGTATACGTGCTGTGTTACCACAGACATGAATTATGTCTTACTGGACAATAAATGTGATCCTATACTCATGTTTATGCCATAATGACGTGATCAAATTCTTCACTTAAAGTGATATTCATAGCACGCCAATGGCCCCATCTGTTATGTTGGTTCCGTTTGATACTTACGCGTTAGATATGTGTTATAAGCTCTGATCACGTCATATATAATCACTCCAGGTGTTGTGTTATTCTAATATGTGTTTCCTCGTACCTCTGATGACATCATGTTTCATTCTAATATTTATTACGCCTATGTGTTCTGTATATGCTAATTGTATTGAGTGGTGTATATGTACACGACCCGCAGCAAGACACGCATTTTTCACATCAATATTACAGTATTTTCAAACATTTTTCGCGGCATTTTGCGAAACTGTGTTTGCATATTTGAAAAACTGTAACACTTAGCGTGAAAAGACTGGTGTTGCGATGCGTGTCTTACTGCAGCGCTATCATTGCCACACTGCAAAATTTAATGCTGTGTAAATGCATGAAGGTAGTTTCGTTTAATGAATATGACCCGTCTAATGCTTTTATACATGACTCAAAGAAATCTTCTAAAACACAACTTTATTGATATTTATGTAAAAAAGAAGGATAATAATTAATCATTACAAGGAGTAGCTGAAATATTAAAAGAAGAAAATTAATTTTTGTGAATGTCGAGGTATTCTTGCCGAAGGCTTTTTCATCACTAATGAAATCACAGTCATGTAAATGTGAGCATCGCTATAACTGTCACGTCATTGATCTTTTTTTTTATGCAAGCTGTAGGTAAAGCCTTAGCTTTGTCGGTCAATGTCATACGACGAGACCTGAAGAAACGGATTTGAAGAGATGTATTTTGATATCACTTTGCAGTTGAATCAACGATTCTTACGATCATTTAGCTATTTCATTTTTCTTTCGATTATGGAAAAAATATTTATTCGAGTTCAATATAGTAATCCTCGAAGAAACAATAATTGACACTGGCCATGTTCCTACCTTATAACAGAAAAACATCGGCGTCATTATGTACTTCACGTTTGACCAACACGACGACACGAGAAAATATCAAACAAAAGAGTCAATTATAAATGTGAAAAATATTGCAATCTGTGATTGAGTTCTACGGATTATTTGAATAGAGCTATAACACACACACCCTCCCATCCCCACCCCGCGCCTCGAAAAAAAAAAACAATGAGAAAAGCGGAATGTCGGCTTTATATTCGTGATCAAACATGGTTCGTGATAGTTGATTAACTGATGTTGTTGGTCTTCGGGAGGATCAGGATGATAAACTAACCGTTCTAATATTGCGAAGAGGGGAGGATAATTGATATTACATTTCCAGTCACCAGTGTACTGGCTACTACAATAAAAGTGTTAGCCATAGGGATGTTTTCAGGTATCATCATTCTTGCAGCATCTCAGAGGATGATAATAATTCAATAGCAGAACTAGGCCCATCATTGAAAGCTGTTTAAAATAGACAGAGAATGTTAGACCCCGTCAGTTCAATGATGCCGGAGAGTTTTGGACCCTGTCATGTCAACGAGTTTAAAATTGACGGAGGCAAAGGATCCCGTTCGGCCTATAACTTTAATATTGACGGAGAGATAGGAACTGGTCAGGTCAATGGGTTTAAAACTGACGGAGAGATAAGAACTGATAAGGTCTTTGGGTTTAAAATTGACGGAGAGAAAGGATCCCGTCAGGTCTATGGGTTTAAAATTGGCGGTTTATAGGCTTTGATATTGAAAGAATTGATCCAGTCATGTCTATAAGGAATTTGGACACCATGATGTCTGTGAATTAAATGTTGGCGGTCGCACTTTGTTACAGGATATAGCTGTTAACAAATTGGACGTTTCTGCTATTGCTTTGCTTTCAGATAGATAGATAGTAATTTTCAGATTGTAAAAAATAATAGCTCAATAGCCCTATCAGTGTACAAGAGAATTAGACCCTGTCATGTTGAACCCGATCAGGTCTACAAGAGAATAATATTTATGTGTTTAAAGTTGACGGGGAATATTGGATTCCATCAGATTTATAGCACCTGTTTGTCTTTAGCGTAAAATACCTCTCAGTAAGGAAATGACTGAATTGGATTGAACAGGTGTATCCGAGATCTGTCCGTTTATTTGTCCTGTTTGTCCGAACATCTGCCCTGTCTGTCCGAGCATCTGCCCTGTCTGTCCGATCATCTGCCCTGTCTCTCCGATCATTTGTCCTGTCTGTCCGAGCATCTGCCCTGTCTGTCCGATCATTTGTCCTGTCTGTCCGAAAAGATTCCTTGTCTGTCTGTTCGTGTCCCCAAAATTAACACGTTCGAAAAATGCGTTATTATCGACTGGCTGTCCTGTTCCGGATGTAAAACCTATCATATTGTTTCCTTGTAATTCATTTCTGACCAATGATGGTTGAGTGATACTGGCTACTTCTGCCAATTGGTTGTTCTGTCGTCTTCGTAGTCTCATGATTAAATCATCCAACAACATGGATCGTGATCGTTGATTAACGAATGGTGGCCCTCCGGAGGATCGCGACGAAGAACTGACTGTTCTAACATCGTGAAGAGGGGAAGTGAAAGCGTTATTGAAAAATAGATTTCCAGTGCCCGATGTACCCGCTACAGCCCTGAAAGTGTTGGCCACTGTGTTGTCCTCAGGTATCATCGTTCTTTGGTCTCTTATTGGAGATATAAACTGTAAAGCAGAATTAGACCCATCGTTGAAAGCTGAACTGGACAAACGATTAGCTTGGGTATCTGGTGGCGTATCAAAATCAGACGGTTCACCTTCACCGCTAACACATATCTGCCGTTGGACGTCCCATACGAGAACCCGTCGGATCCGCCAAGAAGGGTTTTCACACTGTGATCTTTCAGTCGCCTGTCCCGGCGATCGCGCATATGTAGTACGTCTAGCAACCCAGCTTCTATAACCGTCTTCGTTACGCACAGGAAAGTTAGGATCAAAGCGGAACATAACCATGTTCTCTCTCGGTCGATGTAGTCGATTAGTACTAGTCTGGTAAGGATAATTCTCTGGATTTCTCATGTTCCGTTGAGCATCTCGCCATAATTTATCTACAAAGCTGTGATGGAACCAAAAACAAGGATCTGATGGCGCGGAGGTGACCATACGTACCGTACCTCCCATCCACACGTGTGGACCATTGTGATAGCCCTCTAATGTTATCAAGGTGGTGTAAACTAGCCGCAGGTTACTATTCCGATTTATAATGGATTCAATATTTTCTCGTGCTATCAATGTGCCAGCCCTTCCAATATCTCTGGATATGGGGGTACCATCAGGTTCTGTGAAACTGCTGAAGGGGCCAGTCCTTACTCTTCCCCGACCGTTGCCGAAGTAATGCCTTGTCCATACGATTGAATGGATAGGATTTGCCAGGTGAAAATCTAAGGAGGAATCCCAGTACGGAATTGGAAAGCGCAGATAAAATTCTATCCTGAAAGTAGACAGATTAAAAGTTTTAAAGAAGGCAATGAAGAGTACCATCAAATATAGCAAACAAGGCAGAGACAGATAACTCACCGCTAATCACAAAGGACCTTTAGTAACAGATAAATGTGATATGACAAAGCAAACTTTACCACACAATGCCTATTAGGACTTGATGCAAGAGCCCTTTCGTATGAAACGTAGGGAAAAAATTGAGATAGAACGTGTCATCGCTATTCATCAGAGTAAAGAAAAGGTTGGCAAAAACGAACAACAAAAATAATATGTCAATAGAATCTCAAACTCCTACTCGATGATTATCGGAGTGCAAAATATAAAAAAGAAACACCGGGCATTACACTTGATATCACACAAGGTAATATTTTTCCCAATGAGATAATTATGTCAAATATACACAGCCCCCTCAATATCAAACCGCATTTCTCGTTACCGTGTACTATGAGTTTGTTAGTTGTTTGTCAACATCTTACAAGCAAGTCGTGATATTTGGTACAATCCTTTAAACATTTAACCAACAACGTTGGGGAAGCAGAAATGTTACTATCTACCACCGATACCATCAAAATCACCTGTGAGGAAGAAATGACGTTAATCCATTCCTTGACTGCTGCTAGTTAAGAACAAATAGCAGCACTATAAAAGTATTGGTCTATAGATGAATAACGCCAACTGACCAATACTTAAACTTTCGATCGTACCACCCATTTAACAAGAACTTGGACGTTAAATGAACATTGAAAAACACGTGGAAACCCTGATTGGGCAACCCAGAAAGTTCAAAATGAATGTGTTGGAAAAAAAAAAAAAAAAAAACTTAGTAAGGAAAAGCCAAAGAAAAGAACAAAAATAGAAATTGCTTGCCAATTATTTGATGGGGTTTTCACCTTTATTCAACCTCCTACCCAAAGATTAAGAATTTCTACAAGCATGATAGTCAACCATTCAAGCAATTAATATATTACATATCTATATAATAGCATTACAACTATTTATTTCTGTCATTTGAAAAATAAATCAAGACCTATTCCGAAAACCGAAAGAATATCTAATAACTATTATTAATGGTAATTAATTAATAGCAAAGTGAAACTGACTAAATAACGTCATCTGGAACATCTTAGTTATTGAGAAAAGGACATTTTAAGATTTTAACACATTTGACACCTGTTACCTTGAAAGTAGATAAATTTTAGACATGAAATATCAATATTTAGAATTTAAGAAAAAGGTGAGTTTTTAAAATTATGTTGTCAAAATAACACTTTTAAGGGTTGAACCCTACGAAAACCTGAAGTTGACTTATTACGATTATTTTACTTAAAACTGCTGTCGATAGTAATTGGTCATGTATGTAACTGACCAAATATAATCAAGTTTTAGCATTATTGACTCCAATGACCCAGAAAGTGGTCATGTTCATTAATATTATTAACTCTGATAGCCAATGACCTGGACATCTTGCATGTGAAATAATCGAGACGTTATAGATCTTGAGAAGTTTTTCAAATTTTG